>NC_088872.1:27813971-28113971 GCF_032884065.1 Artemia franciscana | reverse complement strand
AAATGTTTTTGGCAAATATAATCCCATGCGAAGTGTCGAACTGGAAATTTGGTCTAATAACCTTTTAATAAGTATAGAGCCTTTCATTTAAGATTTTATTTTTCTTTTACCAAGTTTTAGGATAATAGAAATGGATATCTGGATATCACAAGGATATAATTTATTGAGATAATAGGGGTATAATTTACCTTTGACAAATGTTCTTGCTGGAATTACTGAAATAGAAAATTCTTACTCTGCCAACAATGAAAAAAAATGGCATCTCATTCTGTGTTAGCTCCTATTTAGTATGCTTTGAGCTTTTCTCCATAAGTTTTGTAGCTGTATCTCTTCATTAGCTTTCATCAATTTTCTTATGATTCTAATCCCGGTTGATATTTTCTTTGGATTTTTCTTGTGTCAATTAAGAGCCTTTCATTGCTTAGAACTAATGAAAAAATACCTTACGCGATTAGCTTCTGTTTTTGATTTAATATTTTCGAACGAAAAACTATGGGAAAAGGTATAGGAAATAATCTTTCTACATTTTTAGTTTTCTTTGAAGGTTGGTTTATGGCTAAAAAAAAAAATAACGACATTTCATAAACTTTCACAAGGAATTGCTATTGTGGAAGGGATTTCATCTGGATTTTTCCTCCCAGATGCGACACAATTTTTGAATGAGTTTAAATTTCTTATCAGTTCTCACCCAGATGCAGAGTGGGCGCTAGACCGTATAAAAGCAGTTCTTATAAAGTATAAAATTAAATCAGCTGCAATATCTCGTTATTGAGTTAGAAAGAAAATTTTATCATACATCTCATAAAGGACACGGACTTGCGCAATCATGAAAACATCGGCATTGCTGTTCATATCCGAACCTGTTTCGGTATCAATCGATGTGGACATAAGGGATGTAATGCAGGATTTTTTTTTTGTGCGTCGAATCTCTGCGAATATTGGCTGGACTTCTGTCTAGGGTGTGATTGGATCCGAATCTTTGAAACATCATTCATCCCAATTAATTACCTCAAAATTAACATTAACGTTTAATCGTTATCTATCTTTGAGTTTAAATGCAATTAATAGTGAATTTTACAAACATCTTACTATGAACATGAATTGATTGACTCTCACTAGATTGATTGATTAACTCTAAGCAGTTTGTCTTCAATATATTGTATGCTGCTTTCCTATTTGTTTAAGTTTTGATCAAGCGTTTTAGCATCTAGAAACCTGATTTTAATTTAACACAAATTTATATATGTTCTCTTAAGTGACAGTGAAAAACGGATGCTCTTTGAGATGAAGCGATGCCTGTATCGCACTGGGATCAGGGGCAACCAGCGCTTCTCTTTCAAAGCTTTCAAAAACATTACCGAGGTCGCAAAACATGAGAATTTTTGAAGGTGGAAATAACTGAGATTTAGCATTAGGATTTTATTTTATTTGCGATTAAGTATATTCTAAGAACCTCTGCCTTTGGGGACCTCAACGCGCTAGAAAAAAAATGAAAAGAATTTGTGTTGTCTCCAAAATGGGGCCCAAAAAGTGTACAAAATCTTTTTTTAATTGGGGCACAGCCCCTCCTCCCCAAAGAGGGTGTTCTAAATGGCTCATAAACCTTTTTTCACGATTGGCTTGTAATTTTCAAGGATAATGACCTCCGCTAAGGGGACCGCATGTTTTGCTTAAATAAAAGGTGTTAGGGTGCCCAGAAATGAGTAAAGAAAATCGTTGTTTCTGATAAATTTTAGACTTTAAGTCGTAAGTCCCCAGACCAAGTGGAAGTCTATAAAAATTATTCTGAGGGTATGGTCCTCCCTCTCCCCATGGTGCCCAAATCATCCAAAACTCCATAATTATCCAAAATGGTAATTCTGATCAGCTCAAAAAGTGTATCCTTAAGTCCTTGAACCAGGGAGCAGCTGAATGCAGAGGAAAAACATTTGGAAAACATTGTCTCCCCAAAAAAGGTCAAACTACTTTTTTCTTCGAACGACTTGAATGATAACTCCGTAAGTTCCTTGACTAAGGGAACCCTAGTGCACAAAAAGCTAGGACAGGAACAGTACCCTTTAAAATTGAGATTTTTTCCATTGGATTGAAAATTATATCTATAAGTTCTTCCCCCTTTCAATTCAGAGAAAGAAATTAAGAAAAAATTTTGTTTTGGCTGCGAACGGGGCCCTAAAATGGATCAGCAAATTTTTTCTTAATTTTCTGAACGGCTTGCAATTTGAAAACACAAGTCTCTGGCCAAGTGGACTTATTTATTTGATGGTTTATTTATTGTTTTTATTATTACCACAATGCGAAAAGCTAATGCAAAAAAAAAATTTGGCGACTCGAGCCTCTGTCAAAATTACGGCTCAAAAAAGCGGCTATCTCTTTTTTTCGATTGGCTTGAAACTTCCACGGATTGTTCTCTTTGCAAAGGAGGCCGCACAATTTTGTTTGAAGGAGGAACATGTGATGGGACCAAAATTAGCCAAAAGTAGTGCTGTTTTTGATTAGTTTTAAACTAGCAGCCGTAAGTCCCCAAGCTAAGAAGAACCAAATATAACACAGAGTTTAGTTTGAGGGCATTTTCCCCCTAAAATGAATTCCCAAAAGTGCCAAATTTATTTCTGATAAGATCAACAGCTGTATCCCTAAGACCTTAAGCCAAAAGTACGCCAATGAATAAGTAGAAATATAAAAAAGCATCGACTCCCTGCAATAAGGGCCCAATTTTTTTTCCGAGCAGCTTAAAACTTATGTCCCTAACTTCCTGGATCAAGCAGACCCTAATATGCAAAGGTTTTTCAATAATAGTAGGCCAAAAACTGTTGCTTTTTCGATTTTGTTGAAGTTATTTGGAATTCCTTGGGCGAAAGGAAGTTCAATTCATAAAAAAGAAAAGAATATATATTGATTTGCCATACAATTGGTCCCTAAAGAGGGCCATGAACTTTTTCCGAAGACATCAGAACTCAAAACCTTGAATAACTGGGCCAATTGAGTAGTATCCTCAAGATAATTTTAAGGGGCCAGATAGGAGATAAACTATTAGAACTACTAGTCCCTCAAGACGTTATTACGCACACCTGGGTCTGATGCAATACTATAGCGCACGTGTATAGTACACCTACGTAATAGGGAATGTTTTCTAGAAGACGCAGTTGTCTGTTACGTAATAGGGAGGGCTTAGTTTGGTTGTTACGTAATAGGGTTTGGAGTGTTACGTAATAGGGTTTGTTAGAGTCCACTGTTCAAGCAGGGAAGTTTTTAAGACATTTTTCTTCAAGACATTTTTTCAAGACGTTTCAAGACATCCCAAGATGTTTTTTAAGATATTACTCTTCAAGACGCTTCAAGACATCCCGAAATGTTTTCTAAGACATTTTTTCAAAACGTTTCAAGACATCCCAAGATGTTTTCTAAGACATTTGTTCTTCAATGTGTTGATCCAGTTAGCATTGCTGATCCAGGATAAAACTCCAGTATATTTCACAAATGCAATTTAAGCATCTTAAGGAGCACAGGAAAGGCAGTTGGAAATCCAGGAAAGGCACACAGGAAAGGCACAGAAATCCTTTCAGCAAAGATATCTCTTATAAAAAAATAATATCAAAATTAATAATAAGTACAAGACATAGAAATGCTTCCAAGGAAGTATCCCTTTTGAAGAAAACCATAACCAATTCTCTTATCTACTTAAAAGTTTTTATACTATAAGCCCATATGGGACTTAGAATATATTCACGTCTAAGTAGCAAGATCAATCAAAAGACACTATGTATTGCCAGGCTATCAAAATAAGGTTTTTCTTTTTAATGTGGCTTGGGGGATCATCTTAAACTTCCAGGGAGTGCTGGGGGGCTAAGTTGTCTTGCATAGCTTAATTTTGACTAGGGATTTCTGTTCTCAGATCTGGGTAATTTTATTGGCACTATAAGCCCCTTTGGGACTAGGTTTTATTCCTAGTGACTTAGCGATGTAAGTCGAATTGCACTATATGTGCCACGTTTAACAAAATAGCTTTTCTGCATTATCTTGGGTACAGCCTGTGGGATAGAGTTTAAGCTTTCGATTTGTGTCTGGAAGGTCGAATTGACCTTGATTTTGGCTCTGGGGGAGGGCATAGAGGTAAATCTAAAAACATCGTATGTAACCAGATAATAAAAATGACCTAATGGTTAGATATAACTGCAATATCTAGGGAACTGCTCGAAGGTTATGAGTTGAAACTTTCGGATTTTTTTTGGGGGAGGGGTAAGGAGTCTTCAAAATGTTTTTACCGGGGTAGGATAAGGCGACCAGCCAATTTGTGTCTCTGATTTGACTGACACTTTCTGTGCTATTAGTCCGTGTAGAGCTTACAATCTATTCATGGTGAAGGAATGAGGGAAATCGAAAGACGCTCCAGCTTATCAAAATAGCATATCAAGGTTTTCCCGTAAAATAACAGGACTGAGTCGATTTAAAAACATTTATTGAGGAAATCGTTACAATCCTTTAGAAACTTTCAAAATAGGCTCCTTCTGCGTCAATGCAGCGCTGCCAGCGTGATTTCCAAGCATTGAGGGCATCATGGTATGTATTCTGCGGAATAGCCTTGAGAGCCGCGGTACATGCTGCTCGGATCCTCTCTGTCGCCTCAAAATGCTTTCCTTTTATTGGCCTTTTCAGGCGACAAAAAGGTCCGGGGGGCTACATCTGGGCTTTAAGGTGGCTGCAGAAGCGTTGGGATTCTGGCCTTGGTCATCTAGCTGTTCACTAGAAAGGGGGGTGAGTCGGGGCGTTGTCGTGGTGCAACTTCCAGTCGGCTTTGATGTCTTGTCGGACACTTCCACATTAAATTTGGTGTTGACGGTTTGTCCAGGAGGAACAAATCCATGGTGGACGATGCCTTTGAAAAAAAAAAAAAAAAATGAGCATCATTTTCACTTTGGATTTGCTTATACTTGCCGTTTTTGGGCAAGGAAACGGCGATGTGCGCCACTCGGAAGGTTGCCTCTTTGTCTAGGGATTATGCTCAAAGATCCATGACTCGTCACCTGTGTTTAGGCTACGTTATTCAAAAATATGGGATCACTTTCTCGCATGTTCAAATTTTCTTTGCACACTTCCACTCGCCTCAATTTCTTGTCGTCAGTGAGCATTTTTGGGACCATCTTCGCGCACACCTTGCGCATGTTCAAATGCACCGTCACACTGTTATGAACGACATATTTCAGTAAATTTAACATTTGTGCAATTAAATGATTACTTTGTTGGCGGTCTGAGTTCAAAACTTTGCCCACAAGAGTCACATTATCGGTGTTTGTCGAAGGCTCTCCAGTACGGTCTTCATTGGCGACCTCTTCCCGGCCCTCCAAAAAGTCTTAGTGCCACCGAACCACACCACTTCTTGCTAAAGCAACATCTGGGTTAGTCATGCTTGATCCTATCAAACGTCTCTGTCGCAGATTTGCCAAGTTTCACACAGAATTGAATTCTGTACCTCTGTCCTAACGAATGCTGCATTCTCGGTTTGCACCACTCACAGAAACACATCACGCAAAAATGCCTGTCCTGACTCCCCAGGTGCTCAGAGACCACTTTTTCCGCTTCAATTTTTTTTCAAATCCCTAAAAGGCTGGTGAGAAATCCCTAGAAATCCCTATTTTCGATACCAAAATCCAAAAAAGTTTCCCCATTTTCTGACTTGTTTCCAAGTTACAAGTAAAGCATTATTATGCTGACTTTAATAACATTTGTTTAAGGCATCTTATTTTGCAACTCAAGACCTTTTACTTGTACCAAAATATCACTACTGCTACTCACTACTGCACCAAACCACCTGAGGTAAACACAGCTACGGACACTCCTCCCCCATCCCAGTCTATTCATAGCCTCACAAGAAGTACATGGCCTCTTCCCACCCCATTCAAGAACGACGGGTCGTCATTTTTGTTTTTCAACTTGACCTTTGAAATTCAATCGCCTGTTGTTTGAAGGTGCCAAAGAAATCACAGCACCATACTACAGCTGGAGGTGTGTTCTTTACTCTGGAAGATTCTATTAGAAGGTTAGAATCAGACCGAATGCTTGGTATGGCATGTGCCCTCGTGCTGTCAGAATATCGAAGGTAAGACGACGAGCTGTCATATATAAAATTAGGAGACTTGGATACAATTGGAAGTTCCCATGAAGTCGTGTAGAAGTAAAAAAAAGCACTTGTAAGGTTTTTATATGTTGAACATCAAAATTGTTTGTAAGCTTTACCAATAACCTGGCCTGCTCATGAAGATATGCCATATTTTGTATTATGCCATATTTGTCTGGAAAGTAGACATTAAGAAATATATGATTGGATCAAGGAGAAGAAAAGAAGCCATAGGACAGATCAGGCAAAGCCTATACTGGGCAGTGCTGTTTGCAGATTCCTTTGTTCTTGTGGACACTTTTACACTGGCAGGACCCATCAACAGCTGGGGGGTTGACTACATGAACAGTGAATATTGAATAGAGTTGAGTGAGTTGTTGAGGTATTGAATGCCTTTTATTTACATCCGAAAATAAAGCAACTGGAATTAACCCAAATTCTAAAGCCGAATGAAAGCAAAGCACACATTTGTTCAGTTGAATTCATGCAGATATTCAAAACCCAACGGATATTCATGACGAAACTGACCTGTTTCGAGAAAGCTTTTGAGTCTTGATAGTAATATTTTTGTTTTATTTTAAATCTTGCTGAGAAAAACTCGCAGCAGAGAAAACTTGCAGCAGAGAAAAAACACAATTCGTGATTCGTAAATAAACATAATATCTCAGTTTCTTTCAAAAACGAACTAAAGGTTGAAACATTTTTTCAATTCTGTAATGGATAAAACTGAGCCTGTACTGGGCAGTGGTGTTTGCAGAGTCTTTTGTTCTTGTGGACATTTTTACATTGGGAGGACCCGTCAACAGATGGGGGTCGACTGCATGAACAGAAGATTTCAATTAATAGATCTATGAGATGTGAAAATAAAAACTATGATTATAATTCTACCTTGGCCATCCACAATTTTGAAAATATAGTTCTATTATAGTTCATTTAGTTCTTTTTGATGAGGCAAATTTAATATCCACAGAAAATGGTTTACGACAATCTTTTAGGGAGGCAATTGAAATTAGAAAATGCATAAATAGAGACCTTGCTTTAAATAGATAGTGGAGATACTCCTATATAGTCAATTTAAATAAACTTAATATTCTAAAAATTTGACATTTTTTCCTAAAAATGAAATTTTTAGGAAAATTCCAGAAATTTTGAAATTTTTCTAAAAATTGTTTTCCTCGGCTTAAATTGAGATGATCTGAATGCACTTCTAATTAAAATTGGGTCAGTAGGCAAGCTAAGTCAATTGCTAGGCAAAAATTCCTGCTCAATCTAATTGGTGAATGATATTTCATTTATTCTGCCTTTTTTTTTATTCAGTGTCTCATCTGCTCTGCTGGAGTTTATTTCAAAATGGTAGTTGTTTTTTTCTCTTTTTTTTTAGCACTGTAGACGGCTTGGCGGAGGTCCTTGCCGAAATATCTGATTTTGTCATCCTCGCTTCTTTTCAATCCGCCGGCTGATATCACCGTCGTTTTCTCTATCATTTTTTCTTGTTTGTCGTACAAAATGTGGCATATCAGTAGCTGAAACTCTCAGTAGGTATAAAAGTCGCCGGCAGCGAGAATTCTTGTGAGAAAGTCTAATGCCGAAGATAAATTACACAAGAGACTTAAATTGGAATCACCCGTGACAGCTCTATGAGGTTGTTGATTTTGGAACAGCTCTATTCTTTCATTAAGGTTGTGTAAAAAATCTGTAATAGAACCGTTGGAATGCGGCAAACCCCAATAATCAACGTTTTTCTTCCTGATATTAAAGTTTCTACAAACAGCGACTCTAAAACCCCTCCACATTTCGAAAAAGAAGCTTACGAATGAAATATGCAACTTTATTTGACACATAGAGAGCAGAACCTCCCTTCCCTTTTAGAAATGTCATTATTATTTTCATGTGCCTAGTTGGTACCCAAAGTTGTCTTTAATTTGTTTATTTGGGATTCGAAAATAAAAGAGGGGATTTGTCGTTAGACTTTCCACTAAAAGCCTGCCTCAAATTGCTTTCTTTTGTATTAGTCTCCGAAAATGTACAATAATGCTGTAAAGATCTCTTTGGTGAAAACTACTCTATAAGATATTTGTGTAAGAAAGGAAAAAAGCTTGTTTTTTCCTGTGATAGGATAGTGTCACATTTGTCTGGCTCTCTTCGAGAATTTGAGACTACCTTAGGGACGGAAATCCCTGTTGAGTCGTAAATGGAAGCCAAAATGTCGGACTAGATTTCAAAACAAAAAGAAAATGACGTGGTTTGGCATCATACTCCATTATATTTCTATAACTAAGTTAGAATATAAATTTCTTTATGGTGTTCTTAAATCACTATCTTGATTCAGAAGAAAAAAAGGAAATAGTTTTGTTAAAGTCTCATTTATTTCCACAAAATTCGCATTTATGTCACTCCTGTTTCGTTCTGTTTGGAAGGTCTTCATCTATTTTGATGGTGCTTAATTTGTTACTGTCCTTTAACACGGTGGCACTCCCGTCCGGCTTCAATTTCCGGCTATTGATTCTTTAAGAGCGGTCTACAAGCTGAGTCTGGCGGCTTGCTTCATTAACGTTGCTGACTTAAAGGAAAAGAGGAGAAGAACAGCAATAGAACTAAGAAATCTCTATGAGCACAATGAGAATAAAATGAATTAATTATATGCCAGTTATATGCCAATCGTTTGTTAGCTTTTGTGCATTAGCTTTTCTTGTTTCTTTATATATATTAACACATAATTAAGAAAATTGTTAAATCACTATTCTTTTAGATAATTTTGTGGCTTATCAATTATTTATGCTGTAGTCTAATCTTTTCATTGGGGTTTAAAGTTATTAACTTTATGTTTTCAACTATCATTTGTTGCATGGGAAGAAATATTACCTGTAAGTTTTTACTGCATGTAACCACCGAAAATTTGACTGCCCAGCGAGCAGTAGAAGGTTTGACAAATGAATATGAGGTGAATATAATTGACAAATGAATATTATCCATATAGGCGTTACATACTCATCGGGGAGGGGGGTGGTTAGTCTTCTAAATTTTACAAAAAAAAATGTTTTTATCTATCCAAATTGTACAAAAAACAATATAAAACTATAACACTTGGTCTAGTTGCAAGGGCGTGAGGGTACTCAAGAGATACACTGACATAATACTGTAAAAATCAAATAGAAAGAGGATAGAAGACATAAATGGAAATTGCAAATACTGCTGCAATGCACGTATTCCTCGATTCTGGAGCCTCTGAAGAGAAGCTAAGTGACTCATAAACGCTTTCGAATAGACAAGGGTCAAAAATAATTTTGCTTAACATTCATATAGCCTATGGCAATAAATTCTGCTGATTATGGTTGCAGTTAGTATATGGCCCAGTAGAATCAAGAGGTAGAGATAGTAGTGACTCGGGTGAATTTTACTTCCAGCTACATGAGCAAATACATAGGATCCAAGGTAGAAATATGGTGTTTTTATTAGGTTTTTTTTTCGCCCTCGTCGGTAGAGAAGGGCTGATGTTATCTTAGCCTAGGTAAATTTGGTGTAGAAAAAAATAGCAACAGTTATAGACTGCTGCAATTTCGCAGGTACAACAATCTAGTCATAACCAGCGCAGTATATGGCCATAACATGACCCATAAGTTAACATGGTATTCATATGGGGGTAAGATGCCTAACCTTATTGATTATGTCATTGTAAACCGAAGACTAGCAGGATCGAAACAATAGACTAGGGTACATATGAGTTCTGTTATTGATGTTAAAAGTAAAGATTACCATCAAGTAGTGTCTAGGGTTAATATAAAGCTGAAATTTAAGAAAGGTAAGAAAACTTTAAAACGCAGTTAAGAATGTTGGTGAAGATGCTTTAAGTATAGTAGAGACAAGTAGTGTCCAAGAAATATTTAAAGTGATAGTTCATGTGAGACTAAGTGGAATGTAAGGGAAGTGGAGAAAGATCAAAATATGAATATAAGAGACTTGAAGTAGAGGCCATGGATTAAAATTGCTGAAGATCTGGAAGATGCTGCCAGACGGCATAATATTGAAATGTTATACTGGCATGCTAAATAATTGAGAGAAAACAGTTAATCTGGACTTCTCAGTTAAAAATAGGAACGGGGCCACAATTAGTGATAAGGAAAGAGTTAAAGAGAGAGGGGCAGAACAGCAAAAAAAAATATTGTACCTAAATATAAAAGTACCTAAAATTTTAGGAAAGCTCTAATTAAACCCCCTTATAAGAAAAGTGATAAAGAATGAGTTTAATAATTAAAGAGGCATTAGCTTGGCTTCTGTGGGAAGCTAATTACTTCCTGATGATGCCTTTTGGAATTAGAGATGCTGTAGATAAAGTTTTAAGAGAAGAGCAAGTGTGGTTTTAGGAAGAATAGAGGATGTATCGACCAAATTTTCACTCTTCAGATTAATAATTGAGAAGTGTGTGAGTGACCTCACACCTTTAGTCCTTAGTTTTACGGATTATGAGTAAGCGTTTGGTTCAATCGATAGAAGAGCTATACCAAAGGTCCTATCCTTGTATAGTATACCAAATAAATACATTAAAGTGATTAGTGCTATGTACTAAAATAAGTTTGCTGCTATTTAGGTAGGTAACGAGGCATGTAGCTGGTGTATTATTGAATCACGAGTTAAGCAGGGTCTAGTTGTATCCTCACTTATGGGTCATTTTGATGAGGCCTGATCTAAAGGAGCACAACAAAGTCTATAGGAGAGAACCGAACCAAGTGGGGGAACAAAGCCTCCTAGACATAAATTTTGCCGATAATTTGAGAGTCATAGATAAAAATATTATCAAAATAAATGAATTTTGAAGGTTATGAGGGTTCAGGGTGCAAGAATAGGTTTGAAAATTAATTTTAAGAGGACTGAGTCGCAAAGACTGGAAATAAGTGAAGGCGAATAGGTGAATTTGGGTGATGAGAAGATCGATCAAGTTAACAGCTTCACTTACCTAGGTAGTATTATTTAGTAAAGACTGTGCTGTGAAAATAAAAAATGTAAAATAGTTAAGACCGCGGGTGTTTTTTCATAGTTGAACAACGTTTGGAAGGAAAAAGTTGAAATAATTTTGATCATAAGAAAAAACGAAAGCTTTTTTTTAGCTCTATAATACTTTAGTCTTTCTTTTGAAAGTATAAACTGAAAGAGTAGATACATTAATTCGGCATATATTTATTCACAGGAGTAATTGGGCGCTCGTACCAATCGATTCAGCTTATTCTTATTGCTATGCTCGTAGGTGAAAAGAATGTACCGTGTATGTATTTTTGGCTCTGAGTTGCTTTTAAAAAAGTCCGATGAGATCCCCTCGCATTTGTTTAACTATAATGATTATCTGGTTAAATGTTTAAATTTCTTTAGCTTATCGTCCATAATCGGTTCTGAATAAACTTTCGTCAATTAAATCACTCACCCACCCAAGGTTTACTTAATTTAGTCAAAATATCTTAGATTACTGCATTAGTCACATTCCAGTTTAGTGGAATGCGAGATAGAATAATTCCTATTATCCCTGGTTCCCAGTCTCTGTCATTTGCAAAAAAAAAAAAAAAAAAAAAATGCGATTCGAACGATTCATTTAATTTCCTGGGAAAACGTCCAATAATAATTGGAAAATCGTAGGCATAGGTATGATGCTGGAAAATCCCGCTCAAGCAAAAAGCTAGTAAATGCATACCTGGTAATCCAGTCCCAGTTTCCTTAGACACCACTTCCCAAGCTTTTTTAATTACCTTTCTTTATAATTTCTTTCTCTTTTTTTTTTATAAAAGACTGTTAAATCTCACAGAAATTATCAGATTTTTAACAATACCTTTTTTGAGAGAAGTCCTTTCTTAACAATTGAGCACGTTTTCTTGCATGTAGATTTCTGTTCGTAGTTTCTAATGGATAGTCTCTATGTTCCTCTTTTATGATAAGGGGCTACTAAATTTTCATAATTATTTCATATGATCAGATACAAATTATATGTATAAAACTTTAAAAGCTCTCCTTCCTTAACTAAAAATTTTCTTACATTTTTAGCCTCAAAATGAAAAATTTTCGCCAAACAATTGTAGAATAATTGATAAGTAGGATTTGTCCAAAATAATACGCAAGTAATGGTGATTTTATTCTTGGGTGATTTTCTCAATGTTAAATCAATAACCATGTTTATTGGTTCTTTCTGAGACATTGAAACAAAACGAAAAAAACTGAACCTCTACTTCAAATGGATTTTCGTAACATCTAGGGCCAACGAAGTAATTTGTTGCAGAAATTTGAACCTGCGATGAATTTCCGCCGGGAATGTCCCGAATACTGCATCGTTCTGGAATAATTTATAGACGGGGAAAGTGGACGTATGGACGGATAATAGATAGACATATCTATTTGGACGGATAATAGATAGACATATCTATTAACAAATCAACTAATATCATCTTTACACAATCCTAATAAGGGGGGGGGGATTAATGCCAGAATTGCCTCTTACTCAATTGGACTATCTGTCTTGGCCTTTTCTACAATTAGCCATGACTTGATGCCCACTACTATTCCATTTTAATTCAACTTTTAATTTACTTAGATCCGAATACAAGATTTGGACGAGAAACTTAAATCACCCATATCTCTCATTACGGGCTTGAGCTTGATAACGTTTAATTTTGAGATAAAGGACTACAGACTCGCCTCTTTGAAAATTTCTTAACCTAATCCCTCCTTATTTCTTTAACACCAGTCCTTTTTGTCGTCTTGAGAAATTCTTGGCTCGTTTAATCAGGCAAGGGGGCCTTTATTAGGCTCATTAGCTTCTTTTTTCTAATGTTTCTATGGTTTATTCCGAGTAATTCTGTCAAAATAAAGGCCAGACTTTTCTTATTTTTAGTTTTCACTGAGATATGACAAGAACATATAGAAACTTTCCATAGCGAGATTCTCGAAAAAAATAAAAAAAAGTTGTCGGGCACTACTTTTCTCTAAACGGTTTTCCATACTCTTTTATGGAAGTTGAACAGTTCGTGGTAACGAACTGTAAGTAAGGAGCGACTCGGCCCAATAGTAACCGAAATTCTCAAAATTGGATATTTTGATCACAGGTACATCGAAAGAATTGGCTTTTTATGCTGATTCCAAATATATAAAATTCATTAAGTTTAAAGTTACCTATCTACAATTGGTAACAGCCTTTTTAGGCTACAAGCCTGAAAGAATTCGCGTGATTTTGGAAGAAGAGGAGAAACACTCCCAAACATTCAGGGAATCTTAATAGAAATTGTACCATTAGATTCTTCATATCAGATAATCCTACTATAGAGGTTTCAAGCTCCCATATGTAAAAATGTGGAATTTTGTATGTTTGCCAGGAGAAAGATCAAGAATGCCTGTATTTTTTGTTTGTTTGTTGTTGTTTTTTTCGCCAGGGTTAATTCTAACGAACCAATGGTACTAGAAGATAAGGAGAGGACTCATTTGAATGAAAATTATAATATTTTTTTTTTAGTTCCCTTTTTAAGTGACCAAAAAGTTTGGAGGAAAATAGCCCTCCTCCAACGCCCCTTTTCTCCCCCAAAGTCACCCGGCCAAAGTTTTGAGGTAGCCAATTTGTTCAGCATAGTTAAAAGCTCAAATAACCATGCCTCTGGGGATGGCTTGACCCCCACAGCCCCTGTAGAAACGGCTCAAAACTATTAAATTTGTCTGTTGTTTACGTATAGTACTTGTTATAGGGAAGTAAAGAGATATTTTTCTTGGGGGGATTTTCCACGGTGAGATATTATCCATGAGGAAATTTTCTTTGGGAGAAATTCTTCACGGGGGAATTTTCTGCGGGAGAAACATTCCCAGACCTCAAAAACAAGACGAATAATAGGGAATTCTTTTCGCATTGAATGAATATTTCGGCCCTATGTCCAAGGACCGTCTTCAGCAAAACATAAATATATAAAAGAAGAAATACCTACAAGGACATACGACCAATAAAACTAAAATGAATTTTTTTTTTAAACAGTCCCAGCATCCTTACTTCAGCGAAGTTCAACCAGGACTGATAAATAAAGTGAGATGAAACAAGGCAATTCATTGAAATGAAAGAAGAAAAATTAAAAACAAGTTTTTAGTGCTAATCCAACTTTTTCTGGCAGTTAACCTCAAAGGTCTATTTGTGACTGGTTCTGTATTAATATCTACTGGTTTTTATGTCACTTGGTATGCCACCAAGTGACATATAGCGATCGCAAATTCTGTCGGTCTATCTGTCCCGGTTTTGCTACTTTAGGCACTTCCAGGTAAACTAGGACGATGAAATTCGGCAGGCGTATGAGGGACCGAACCAGATGAAATTTTTAATAGTTATTTTCGCGATTTGAAGATCTGGGGGGGTTGTCTGTTAATTCGGAAAAATAGAAAAAATGAAGTATTTTTAACTTACCAACGGGTGATGGGATCTTAATGAAATCTGATGTTTGGAAGGATATCGTGTCTCAGAGCTCTTGTTTTAAATTCCGACCAGATCCGGTGACAATGGGGGAAGTTGGGGGGGAACCTAAAATCTTGGAAAACGCTTAGAATGGAGGGATCGGGATGAAACTTGGTGGGAAAAATAAGCAGAAGTCCTCGATACGTGATCGACATAACAGGAACGGATCTGTTCTGTTTGGGGGAGTTGGGGGGGGGGGCAATTCTGAAAACTAGAAAAAATGAGGTATTTTTAACTTACGAAGGAGTGATTGGATCTTAATGAAATTTGACGTTTGGGAAAATATCTTGTCTCAGAGCTCTTATTTTAAATCCCGACTGGATCTGGTGACATTGGGGGGAATTGAGGGGGGAACCTAAAATCTCAGAAAACGCTTAGAGTTGAGGGATCGGGAAGAAACTTGGTGGGAAAAATAAGCACAAGTCCTATATATGTGATTGACATAACCGGAACGGATCTGCTCTCTTTGGGGGAGTTGGGTAGGGAGGGTTAATTCTGAAAAATTAGAAAAAATGAGGTATTTTTAACTTACGAAGGAGTGATCGGACCTTAATGAAATTTGATTTTTGGAAGGATACTGTGTCTCAGAGCTATTATATTAAATCCCATCCGGATCTGGTGACATTGGGGGGAGTTCGGGAGGGACCTAAAATCTTGGAAAACGCCTAGAGTGGAGGGATCGGGATAAAACTTGGTGGTAAAAATAATCATAACTCCAAGATACGTGATTGAAATAACCAGAATGGATCCGCTCTCTTTGGGGGAGTTTGGGGAGGAGGGTTAATTCTGAAAAATTAAAAAAAATGAGGTATTTTTAACTTATGAAGGAGTGATCGGATCTTAATGAAATTTGATGTTTAGAAGGATATCGTGTCTCAGAGCTCTTATCTTAAATCCCGACCGGATCCAGTGAAGGGGAAGTTGGGGGGGGGACCTAAAATCTTAGAAAATGCTTAGAACGGAGGGGTCGGGATGAAACTTGGTGGGAAAAATAAGCACAAGTCCTAGATACGGGATTGACATAACTGGAACGGATCTTCTCGCTTTGGGGGAGTTGGGGGGAGGGTTAATTCTAAAAAAATTAGAAAAAATTAGGTATTTTTGACTTACGAAAGAGTGATCGTATCTTAATGAAATTTCATATTTAGAAGGACCTCGAAACTCAGATCTCTTATTTTAAATCCTTAGTCGGATCCAGTGTCATTAGGGGGGGGGGGAATTTGGAAAACGCTTAAAGCGGAGAGATCAGGATGAAGCTTGGTGGAAAAAATAAGCACAAGTACAAGATAGGTGACTGACATAACTGGACCGGATCCGCTCTCTTTGGTGGAGTTGGGGGGAGGGAGTGATTCGGAAAAATTAGAAAAAATTAGGTTATTTATAACTTACGAATGGGTGATTAGATCTTAATGAAATTTGATATCTCAAAGAATTTTGTGCTTTAGAACTCTCGTTTTAAATCTCGACCAGATCCGGTGACATTGAAGGGAGTTGGAGGGGGAAACCGGAATTCTTGGAAAACGTGAAAATCGAGGTATCTTACGAATGGGTGATCGGATCTTAATGAAACTTGATATATAGAAGAATCTTATGTCTCAGATGCTCCATTTTGAATTCGAAGCGGATCCGGGGACATAGAGGATTGGAGGGAGGAAACAGAAATCTTGGAAACCGGAAATCTTGGAAAACCCTTAGAGTGGAGAGATCGGGATGAAACTTGATGGGAAGAATAAGCACAAGTTATAGATACGAGATTGACATAATTGGTACGGATCCGTTTTCTTTGAGGGAGCTGGGGGTTGTTAATTTGGAAAAATCAGAAACACTGAGGTATTTTTAACTTAAGAACAGGTGACCGGATCTTAATGAAATTTGATATTTAGAAGGAACTCGTGTCTCAGAGCTCTTATTTCAATCCTGACTAGATCTTTTGACATTGGGTGTAGTTGGAAGGGGAAACCGGAAATCTTGGAAAACGCTTATAAATGTCGTAGATACGTGATTGACGTAACCGGACTGGATCCGCTCTCTTTGGTGGAGGTAGGTGGTGGGGTTCACTGCTTTGGCGAGTTTGGTGCTTCTGGACTTGCTAGGACGATGAAAATTGGTAGACGTGTCACGGAGATGCACAAATTGACTTGATAAAGTCGTTTTCCCCGATTCGACCATCTGGGGGGCTGAAGAGAGAGGAAAAATTGATGTATTTTTAAGTTACGAATGAGTGATCAAATCTTAATGAATTTTAATATTTAGAAAGACCTCGATTTTCGTTTTAAAGCAATCTATTGATTCTTAGAATTTTGCTAGAGCTCATACCATGTGAGCTCTTGGCTCTTGGCTCTTCCGACTTCGTCATAAGTGCCATATGAGCTCTTAGCTCTTGTTTAAGATTGTTTTTAATTAAATATGTGTATAGAGCATTTAGTGAATATTCTCCCAAGGCTCTATTTAAGGAAATAGTATTATTGATCTTAACTCCGATTTCAATTGCTTCTCGAGCTGCCTGCTTTATGCCTAGGTCATTGCTAAAAAAGACGGATTTTTCAAAAGGTATTTTAAAAAGGATTTTCAAATAGCTCACTGCTTAAACCAGAATCAAAAGAAACAGTAGCAATATTAGAATTTAGAGCTTTGGTGATATCCTCTTTATGCTTTTGCAGTCGTTTCTCTAAATTCTGGTGAATCCCTCGGTCAATCCCTGGTCAATCCCTCGCTCTTTACGCTAAAGTTTGACTCTGCCACAATTCTTCTTTTTAAAACAATTAAAAACCTTAGCTTAAAGAGCGAGGGATTGCGGAGGGGACAACCCATTTCATACACGGAGTAATTTCTGTTCGTTTTAAGTTTTAATGTCGCTCCTTACTTTCAGTTAAAAAAACTAGTTTTTTTTTTTAATTTCGACGAGAAAGATTACGACAACTCTTTTAACTTGTGCGGGGTGGTTTGATTTAAAATATGAATGTCTATTGTTTTGTCTTGGTTTTCTGTAAATAATAAAATTGAGTTTATTTAAGCTACAAATGTTTCACACATCTAGGAATGAGATTTTTATTTGCAATTAAATTTCTAAGGTAAACTGTAAATTTCTATAATATGTATCAAGAGGATCTTAAAAAACCCCTAAGCTCATTTTCCCATAATTCAAAAGAAAAAAAAATTCATTTTAGTTTCATTGGTCGTATGTTCTTGCAAGTTTTTCTTCCTTTATATATTTATGTCTTGCTGAGGGTGACCCTTTGAAATAAGGCCGAAATATCCATTCAAATTAGATTTCCACTGTCTTACAAAAATAATTCCCTATTGTTCTTCTTATTTCTGATGTGTGTTGGAAAAGCAGTGTGATATTCGTCTCTATTTATGAGAAACTTTTTGTTGAGGGAAACTCCTGGAAGATTTTTCCATGGAGAGGGATATCGACTATGATTTGAAAAACGATTAGAAATTGAATAAAAACATGCCTTTTTCAAATAAAGGAAGCTAAGAAAATATTTCAGGCAGAATTGTCCGCAAGATAATTTGTGTGGGAATTTTCCGCGGGGATGGAATTTTTAGGCGGGATTTTACATGGGAGGAATTTTCATGGGAGGTGGGGATTTTTTAATAGAGGGGGAGGTGGACTCTCCGGCAATGATTTAAAAATGATTAGAAATTGAATCAATCAAACAAGTTTTTTTAACTGAAAATAAAAAACAACGTACAAATTAAAACGATCAGAAATTATTCCGTATATGAGGGAGGATACTTTTTCCTCAGTGCCTCGCTCTTTACGCTGAAGTTTGTCCTTTTGTCCCAATTCTTTAAGAACGATTCCTGGAGCACAGGGGTTGTTTATTTAGAATAAGTAGTTTTTTCAAATACAAGAAAAACTTTAGCGTGAAGAGCAAGTTATTGAGGAGGAGGCTTCCTCCCTCATACACGGAATAATTTCTGTTCGTTTTAAGTTTTGATGTTGCATCTTACTTTCAGTTGATAAGGTTTTTTTTTTATTTTAGAATAAAGTTCGTCAAAGACACAAAGAGAAATGAAAGATTAGGAACTTAATGTTTTAGCAGCATTTATATTCGACAAAAATGTCAAAAAAAAACATAACTGTATAGATGACGTTGATGATGACGGACTCATTATTGAAACATGTAATCTCTGCAGCAATTTAATCAAAATAAGAAATTTACTATTTTTATCTAAATATAGACAAAGGCAAATGTAGTAGACAAATATGATGTTCGAATGTATTATATAAAAAAACTTTCCTTAAATGAAAATAAAGTGCGACATTAAAAATAAAGACGAAGAGAAATTGTTCCTTATACGAGTGGCGCTCTTTACGCCGCTCTTTACGCTAAAGTTGTCTTTGCGTCCCAGTTATTAAGAAGGACGCCTCAAACACAAGTCCGTAGAACTGAAATAAGGAGCGTATTTAAAGCGCTATATAACTTTAGTGTAAAGACTGGGGACTGAGAAGGGGGCAGCTCCCTTGATATACGGAATAATTTCTGTTCGTTTTAATTTGTAGTGTCATTCTTTACTTTTGTTTGTGAAAACTTTTTTTGTATTATTCAATTTTCATTTGTCTTTTGTAGTGTCCAGGGTTACCCTAAATGCAAAGAGCACTACTACCCCTTACATCCGGTTATTCGAATCAAAATTTGACTTCTGTACAGCAATGCTTCGATAAAAAGAACTCAAAATTGTACAGGAGGACAAATGAATCCGAACAGCTAAAGTAAAAGGTGTGAGAAGAATGTCTGAGGTACTGATGAACAAAAATGAAGCACAACGAGATCTGTGCCTGGGAAACATGTGACAAAAAATATTACACAAATGAAAGTCACAGATGAAAATGGTAGGGAACGAAATTTGCGCTTAACATGATGGACAACGAAACATGTTGTTGAAAGACAAGCGACAGCGAGGATCACATCGAATCGTAAACGAAATCTGCGATTAGAAGAGAAGCAACAGCGAGAATCACTACGAATCCCAAGAGAATACCAATCCTTCAAAAGGTGTGGTTCTGTAGAAGGATAAACAGGAAAGAGGAATCGAATTGACTCCGGAATTTCTTAATTCAACTGAATATGCTGATTTGCCACCTCATGACTTAAAGCTAAAGAATAACACGATAATATATATATATATATATATATATATATATATATATATATATATATATATATATATATATATATATATACTTTGCTTGCATAAATTTGATATTCAGATTATATATTATTTCATATAATGTATAGATTATTTCATATGTTGTTATCGAAACTGTTAGAGTTTAGAAAGATTGCTCTTTACTTGTAGTTCTTTACTACGAGATGTCTAACTCAAAGATATCTTAAATGTGAAGGAAGGCTACTACTATTTCCTTCGACTCCGTTTCTTACAGTCAATATTCGTAAAACAATCATTTGAGGGTGATATTCATCCCTGAAAAAAAGTTTGAATATAAGAAAAATTGATAGGGTCATCATTTCCATGATTTTAAAGGTTGATTTATGAGCCATAACAAACCAATTTAGTATGAATGTTCCCCATGGCTGCCAGTAGGGAACGGTGTCCTGGGAAACAAGAAGACATTAAACATTGTATATAAATAGGAAAGGTGAAATTAACATTTTAAACCCTCTGAAAACAGAGATCCTATTGGCACTTACCACCGCCACCCCCCACCTAAGAAATTATCTTGCAAGGCTCATGAGCCTTTTTGGTACTCTTTCCACCTTTTTGCCAGTAGTGTAATCTTTTATGCTTTTAAGTGCGTTATTACCCCCCTTTACCACTAATAAGGGTGTAGACTGAAATTATTCCAGGGAGCTAAGAGGGATTAGATATTAGTTCTACTCCCCCAAAACTCATTCTATAAAAGCTTAATGAGAGTCAGGAAATTCAGGCCTTAAAATGTGCTCTTTTAAGCATCTGGAACCCTTCCCCTGCCTACACAATGACCCAGCACCCCTTATTCATAATAGCTGATGCGCACTTACGCTTTTCTGTATTTTATTTTATGAACATCGAGCGAATCAATTTAAATAAATGAATCTTTAAAATAAATGTTTGGAGTATTTTACCGCCAACACACGCACACACCACTTTATATATTTGACCGAAGGCTTCTGGAGATTTAGACAATTTGGGCATCAAAACGCACGCCTTTAGGCATCCCCTTGCCTACACAATTGCCCACCGTCCCTCCTTCATAATAGCTGGTACGTGATTATAGATCACTAATCTAAACATAATTCTATGAAAAAATTAAGTGAATCAATTAAATTAAATCAAACATTAATATTAATATTTATTTATCTTGAATGGACTTTGTGACTTTTCGGGAACGAATTCACCATCGTGGGGCATTACTTTCTCTGCGGCTGGGTAGCTCAATATGTATTTTTTTTGATACTCAAAATCGATTGACTCTCTCAGAATTTTCAATTGATTGTAAATTCGCTCTCTTTGGGGCAAAATTCTAGTTAAATCCCACACAAGGTCAAAAAACGCCATTTTCACATGGCAAAATCTTTTTGGTCGGAACTAGGTCACTATAACTTTAAATTTACATTCGAATGAACCCTCTTTCAGTCTTCTAGAACCATTGTTTCGATACGATCACCCCTGGAAAAAAATATGAAAACGTATTAGTGATATTTCTTCTGGCGGGAAAAAACGCAAAACTTTGCATTGTATAGGTAGAAGCTCGGAAGCTCTACATTAGAGTTATCTGATATACTGAATCCAATGGTGCGATTTCGTCAGGATCACTTGCCTTTTTGGGGGTGTTCCCTCCAACCTTTTTCACTGTCGTGTGGGCTAGTATTTAATTTTAAAAGGGCCTAGCTTCGGAAGAGCTTATACCACTCGTTTCCCGCGCCTTACTTTGGAGGGCTATCCGTAGGTTGGCGTATGCCACGATAGATTGTGCGAGGTGGGGGGTGTTTTGGCTGGCATGCATTTACCAAACTAGGATTAAGATAGTGGTGACGAGAAAGAAGGGTATTAGCTTTACACTATTAAAAAATGTCAGGGTGGGAGGGGGTGGTTGAACCTTAGAAATTATCAAAAGGGTTCTTACAAGATTTTTTTTCGAAATTATCAGACTTCTCACGGCTTAATCATTGCGCCGAACTGAACTGAATGATTCCAAATGGACGTATTCAAGAACAATAAAACAAAGCGAGCCGTTAAACGAGAAATACCTATTCAGTTAATAATTTTTTTTAGATACGAGGGTCAGTTTCATGTTCTCCTGCCATCAGTAGAACAAAAGTGACACCTGGTTTGATTCTTTGTAATGATTAAATAAAAAAAAACTAATTTTTTTAGCTGATAGTAAGGAGCGACATTAAAACTTAAAACGAACAGAAATTACTCCGTATATGAAATGGGTTGTCCCCTCCACAATCCCTCGCTCTTTACGCTAAAGCTTTTAATTGTTTTGAAAAGTAGAATTGTGGCAAAAAGTCAAACTTTAGCGTAAAGAGCGAGGGATTGTGGAGGGGACGACCCATTTGATATACGGAGTAATTTCTGTTCGTTTTAAGTTTTAATGTCGCTCCTTACTTTCAGCTAAAAAATTAGTTTTTTTTATTTAATTTCTGAACGTTTTTGAATTAATGCATGTTTGGTTTTGGCTCTCCGCACATAAATTATTAAAATGAAATTTGCATATTAATTCCTTTTTTGGCTAAATGGCTTTCTCTTAGTTTTGATCAGATGATTTTGAGAAATAAGGGGTGAGGAAGGAGGCCTAGTTGCCCTGTAATTTTTCGGTTACTTAAAAAGGCAACTAGAACTTTTAATTTTAACGAATGTTTTTATTAGTAAAAAATATGCGTATTTTAAGAATTAACTTACGTAACAAACTTTCATAACCTTATATTTTTATTATGTATGCGAGGGGGTTTGTACCCTCGTTAATACCTCGCTCTTTACACTAAATCGTAAGTTTTGTCCCAATTCTTTAAGAATGACCCCTGAATCAGAAAGGCCGTAGAATAAATAGTTGAAATTACTAAAAATACTTTAGCATATAGAGCAAGGTATTTATTTCCTCCTAAATACGTCGCTCTTTATGCTAAAGTATTTTTAGAACCCCTCATATGCGTAATAATCTCTGTTCGTTTTAAGTTTCAATGCTACTTCTTCCTTTCATTTGAAAAAACGTTTTCATGTTTATTTTTCATTGTTTTCTTATAGTAATGCTAGAGAATCCTGCGCCCTTTTCATTGAATTTTTCTTCCCCCATGACAGATTCCTCCAAGGAAAGATCCTCCAACATAGCCCCCTCTCCTCAGCCCCACTCCCAAATAAAATAAAATCCCCCTGAAAACGTCTGTACACTTCCCAATAACCATTACTATATGTAAACACTGGTCAAAGTTTGTAACTTGCAGCCCCTCCCCCAGGGATTGTGGGGGAGTAAGTCATCCCCAAAGACATAGTTATTATGGTTTTCGACTATGCTGAGCAAAATGGCTATCTCAAAATTTTGATCCGTTGACTTCGGGAAAAAAATGAGCGTGGGAGGGGGCCTAGATGCCCTCCAAATTTTTTGGTTACTTAAAAAGGGCACTAGAACTTTTCATTTCCGTTAGAATGAGCCCTCTTGCGACATTCTAGGACCACTTGGTCGATACGATGACCCCTTGGGAAAAAAAAACAAAAAAACAAACAAATAAACACGCACCCGTGATTTGTCTTCTGGCAAAAAATACAAAATTCCACATTTTTGTAGATAGGAGCTTGAAACTTCTACAGTAGGGTTCTCTGATACGCTGGATCTGACGGTGTCATTGTCGTTAAGATCCTACGATTTTTAGGGGGTGTTTCCCCCTATTTTCATAAATAAGGCAAATTTTCTCAGGCTCGTAACTTTTGATGGGTAGGACTAAACTTGATGAAACTTATATATTTAAAATCAGCATTAAAATGCGATTCTTTTGATGTAGCTATTGATATCAAAATTCAATTCTTTAGAGTTTTGGTTACTATTGAGCCGGGTCGCTCCTTACTACAGTTCGTTACCACGAACTGTTTGATCCACACAACACAGAAAGAGGGTCTTGCATTTCTGTTTTTATATCTATTATTTTGAATTTCGTCAAAAAGAAAGCCCCGAAGGCGGGGACCGGAAGGTGAATCTTATTCACAGCAGTGAATATGTCAGTTAAGTCACATTGTCAGTTTACTCGCTAAAAACAAATGTTTATTCACTGGAATCACCAAGGGAACATTTGTACTGGTGCTAGTTCATTGGAAGCGATTCAATTTATTTACAACATCTAAAATTTCATATTTGTAAATGCTGAAAAAATGGAGGGAGAGGGATAAAGTACATAGGATCTTTGAATAGAGAATGTAGAGACAACCGAATACACATTCTTCACAACTCAAAGTAAAATCTTGAATTTACGGATGTCTGATTCTACCGGTCTTACTTACTTGCTTGTACTTGTAGCGGGACCAGGCAAGGATGTCTCACCCGGCATCTAGAAGACTAAATATGGTTGACTCCCATTTGTCGTGATTTTGTGCCAGCTCTTCAGCAAACCGGAGCCAGTAGCTCTCCCATTTTCTGCCACACCTTCGTAAGCCGCTAATGGGGTTGAGGTCATTTTTGGCAGTTGCCCACCAATTCTTCAGTTGACCGCCAGGTCACCTGTGCCAATCCGGCAACGGGGCAGCTAGAAGCACTTGCTTTATGATGTGGTCATTGGGTCTTCTAAGGACATGGCCAAGCCAACACAGTCTTTCTGTTTGACAATCGTACGGTGGGTTTGATGTTATACCAGTGGTGGTGCAAATCAAAATTTGAAATTCTGTCAGAGTATAGAATCCTCAGGATTTTTCAGAGACAGCGGTGGTCAAAGACTTCCAAATCATGGAGATGAAGCGGCTTCAGTGGCCAAGTTGTGACTGCATAGAAGAGAATAGGTTAACAGTCGCTTTAAAGACAAGAGTTTTGTCTTCCTGCTGATCTCCCGCCGTTTCCAGAAATGGCAGCGGAGTTGTGAAAAGATGGCTTTGGCTTTGTTGATTCTGTTCTGTACGTCAAGGTCACAACCTCCAGAGGGTCTGTTATTGATCCAAGATAGGTGAAGCTATCGACTTTTTCCAGTTCTTGTCCGTAAACCACAAGCTGATAATCTGACTGTATGTTTAGATCCATGACTTTAGTTTTGGCCGTGTTGATCTTCATACCCAGTAGTTGAGAGAAATGTGCTACTTCATTTAACATTGCTTAGGCAGTTGCTGGCTCAGCAGCAAGATCGTCGATGTCATCAGCGTAGTCCAGGTCAGACACTTTAATGCCCAATCCTAGAACAACACCATCAAAACTTGAGTGTTCTTTCTAGAATCCAGTCTATACAGTAGTTAAGCAAAACAGGAGACAATATGCACCCCTGTTTTACACCGCTTTCCACACTGAAAGGCTCAGTTTCTTCGCCCAGCACTCTTACAGTCAATTTGCAATGCTCGTGTTAGGCCTTCAACAGTTCCACGAATTCAACCGGCATACTGTCTTCCACTATGATTCGCCAAAGATTTTCGTGGGCTACAGATTCGAAATCAGCCAAAAAATCAAGGAACATGTTAATTATGTTGAGGTTGTAGCGTTCACACTGTTGGAGAATAAGGCGGAGAGTGAAGGTCTGGTCAGTACACCCTCTTCGGAATCCGTACTGGTTTTCACGTTCCGCTTATTCCTTGCTTCCTCGAACCTTTAAAGCAAAATCATCGCGAATATTTTGGCAGCCATATCCATGAGTGATATCCTTTGGTAGTTGCAGCTGTCGCATTTGTCCCTCTTTTTGAATTCTGGATTATTACTGACAACTTCCAATTAGTCGGGAAGGTCTTCTTCTACCATATCAGACTGAAAGGGGTTTCTAGTTGCTCCGCTGCAACGTGTTGTGAGGCGACTTCTCCAGGCAACTTATTATTTTTTAGCCCTTTGATTGCGTTTAGTATCTCTGAAGCTTAAGGTGGTGCCATGTTGATTTCATATGGTGGTCTTTCAGATCTTGGTGGCAGCATCGGCATTGCGTGTTGCCTATTTGCATGGGTCTTTAAATTGATTCTTCCAGTGATCAAGCTTACCTTGTACGTCAGGGATCACACTTCCTTGAGCGTCTTTTAAGGGACCAGCGATAGGTGACTTTTTTCAGTCATTTCTTTGAGGGTTCTATACAGCCTTGTCGTGTCATTATTTCTGGCTGCTTTATCCATCTCTAAAGCAACCTCATCCCAAACTTGTTGGTGGTCTTGACGTAAACTGGTTTTATCCTGTTTCGTAGGGGCTTTTTTACTGCGATTGATGCGTTTGATGCCTGTCGCCTAGCCTCGATTAGCTTTACACATAATTTTTCCTCGTCTTTGTATGAGCATAGCCGATAACTTCAGCGGCCACCTCTTCAGTGGTGTTCGGAATTATTTCCATCGGGTGGTAGGGCCTTCATAATAGCCTGTCATGATTGTGAACTGGTTCTGTAACTTCAGGCAAAAGTCTTCTTTTACTTTTTGGATTTTCAGTTTCTCACGTTTAACTTCCTTTTTGGGGGTTGTCTCTTCCTTGCGCTCAGCTTCAGGAGTATTTTCACACCTTAAAGCGTATGATCGCTTCCAGATTATGACCCCGTGTACGCCCCTCTGTAAGCTCGAGAATCGATGACTGAGGAGTGCCAACACTGACGGATGAATATATGGTCAAACTCGGCAGCTCTGGAGCCATCATTTGAGCGCCAATTTATTATTTGAGAGGGTTTATGTTGTAATATGGTGTTGGTGATGGAAAGGTTATGAGATTTCGTGAACTGGAGTAGTCTATCTCCATTGGAGTACCGCTGGCTGTACGTGAATGGACCAAAAATATCGAATATTGGGGTCTTTTGGGCCAACACGGGAGTTCCAATCACCCGCTAAAATTAGGAAGTCTCGTTTGGGGCATTTCTGCATTGTAATCTCCAGATCAGTGTAGAAAGAGTCCTTATCGGCATCCGTTACCGCTCTCGTTGGTGCGTAGACAGCAATGATAGAGATGTTGGATAATCTTCCTTTAAGTCGTAGTCTGGCTATTCTCGGGTTCACTGGATCCCATGCAAGAAGAGCTTTTTGTGCACGGCGGCCTATCATGAAGCCGACTTCATGGTCAACGGATCCATCACACGCACCAGAGTTGAGGAATAAGTAAAAGTTGTCGGAGTCACGGACTGGTATGGTTTCTTCAGACACTCCATTCAATTTTGTCTCTGATAGACAAAGAACGTCTGCTTGGTAACGATTTATTTCCATAGCCATCATAAGCCTTGTTGATTCACGCTTTGCCGATCTCACATTCCAGCTATAAACTCGGAATTCATCCTTCTATAAATTCACTTCACAGGGAATAGCTTGCACTCTTGCCGATCTTGGCCCTATTCCGGGGAGTGAGATCGCATCGCTTGAAACAGGGGACGGCGTAGAAGGCACAACATTCCTGGAAGTATTCATTTCTTCAGTATTCGGCCGGTCACAGTACGTATAACTCCGTTGAAGCTAAAACCTTTGTCTGTTTTGCAGCAGAGGCTAGATACCTAAAAAGTTAACTCTGGAGTACTTTACATTTTAATTTAAAGAATGAAGAAGTAATTTTTATTTGAGTTTTTTGTTCAGTTAGATTTGCCAGCTCTGCTCAATCAAGTCAATCCAGTTGAAAATTGGTTTGCAAAACTCGATCCAAGTAATTCAGTCAAGCAAAATTCAGCCGAGTGAAATCCGATCAAGCAAAATTCGACCTGGCAGAACACATCATGTGCATAACTTACCCACTCAAAATGAGCTCGGTAAAAAATCTGAATTCAAAACTACTGACTACATATCGTTGGAGATGAATGGATTAAGCGCTAGTAGTGGTTTCTTTTGCTAGGTTGGGTTTTTAGTTCGCTGAATTTTACGCTGGTTTAATTGTCTGTGGTTAGACTTTTGCAAGGTTTGAATTTTCCTTTGGTTGAACTTCGCATAAAGTTTTTCCAAGCTGAATTTAGCTTTGATTTATTTTCATCCAGGTATAGCCTTTCCGCGTTAAATTACTCCCCGGGCTAGATTTATCGCTTACTGGAATTTAAATTTATTGGAGTATTGGCTACCTGCGCCAAAAAATAAAGTAAATTAACCTGGATTCTTTTTAATATTAAATACAAAAGACAAGTTTTTTTCAACTGAAACTAAGGAACAACATTAAAACCTAAAACGAACAGAAATTATTACGTATTTGAGGGGGTTACCCCCTCTTCAATACCTCGCTCTTTACGCTAAAGTTTGACTTTTTGTTCAAATTGTTGAAGAATAGCTTTTAGAACAATAGGCCTTTGAAAGGTTCTAAAAAAAATTTGCATAAGGATCGAGCTATTGAAGAGGGGGAGCCCCCCCCCAAAAAAAACGTAATAATTTCTGTTCATTTTATGTTTTAATATTACTCCTTACTTCCAGTTGAAAAAACATGTTTTTTATTTAATTTCTGACCGTTTTTTAAATAATACCGATAAATTCGCTTCTCCCTCCATGGAAAAATTACCTTCCCCCGTGAAAATTCCTCAATGGAAAGATCCTCCCTCGTAATCCCCCCCACCGGAAAAATCCCCCGAAAAACATCTGTATACTTCCCAGTAACCAACACTATATGTAAACAATGGGCAAAGTTTATAGCTTGAAGCTCTTCCCCGGGGACTCTAGGGGGTCAAGTTATCCTCAAAGACAAAGTTACTACATCTTTCGACAATGTTGAACAAAATGGCTATTTCAAAATTTTGATTAGGTGAATTTGTGGGAAAAGGGGGTGTGGGAGGGGGGCTACGTGCCCTCCAATGTCTTTGGTGACTTAAAAAGGGCACTAGAACTTTTGATTTTTGATCAAATGAGCCCTTTTCCAACCCTCTAGGACTACTGGTTCGATACGATCACTCCTGGGAAAAATAAACAAGTAAGCACGCATCCGCGATCGTTCTTCTGGCAAAAGATGCAAAATTCCACATTTTTGTATACAGGAGCTTGATACCTCTACAGTAAGGTTTTCTGATAGGCTGAATCTGATGGTGCGATTTTCGTTAAGATGACTTAACTTTTTGGAGGTGTTTCCCCCATTTTACCAAAATTGGGCATATTTTCTCTAGCTCGTAACTTTTGATGGGTATCATTAAATTTGATTAATTTTGCATATTTTGAGTACGCATCAAAATTTGATTCTTTTGATTTATCTATTGTTATCAATACCCTGTTTTTTAGAGTTTCGGTTACTGTTGAGCCACATTGCTCCTTACTTACAGTTCGCTACCACGAACTCTATGACTAAATCCTCTATTCTCCATGTAACCTATATTATGTAATACCGAAAATTGATTTATCCCACTCTGCATTTTAAAAGGTGAATTTAACGCCATTAAAGCTTTTATGCCTTGTTTGATAACTAAAACGTTTTAAACTGTTTCTATGCGAGTAATGGTTCGTATGCTAAGCTCTCATTTGCTTATGACTATAAAAAAAAACAAAAACATTTCATTTATATCGATTCACCACTGTAACATCGTTTTCGTTTTGTTGTAAATAAAGCTCTTGTTTCTTGTTTAGATGGGAGCATATCACACGATTGACTTGGAGACAAACAGAAAATTCACTCTATCAAAGCCATGCTGGGACTCTATCGCAATTGAAAGAATTGAATCAGCTTGTGACCCCACTCAGGTTTGTAAACCTATTTTTCATAATTTTTAGGCCTATACGTCAAATAACCATCATCTTTGGTTGTTTTGTTGTTTCTTCTTCTATTCGTTCCATTAGCTCTCAACAATTGCTTAAAGCTAAAAAAGCTCGAAAAATTCAGCGTAAAAAATGCTTGATAAATTTTTACCTTTGGGAGTGATAATTTTAACAAGTTCGCCTGTCATATCTATTTAAGATATGTCTCAATTGTAATGTTCGATCCTTTCCATGGAAGATCTGGCTTTTCTATCTAAGAGTACGGTAGACTGATGTATAGTTTGCCTCTGTAAGCCTAAAAATTGCATTCCATTTGGCGATAGGTATTTCACAGAAGTTATCCACTGCAAATGGGGACTCTGTTTGTCGCTATTCATTTACCCAGTGTAATCGCTAGGTTATGTGTATTTGTTCAGATTTCATTTAAGTGAATCAACAGATGAGCTCGAGAGAATAACGCCCTTAAGGGAGGTAGTTACACATAGATGGACCGAGCCGTCAAGGCTGTTTGTAAAATATTCTTTCCTGGGAGGCGTTTAGATGATACCGCCTTTCAGGGATCAGAAAATCGTCAACTAAATCCTTCTGAGCGAGAAGTGACTTTTATATCAATGAGATCGTTATTGATTCTTACAGTACATTGACTAAGGAGTGTGGTACATTTGGCTCTCGAAGCCTAAAAATTGGGCTCCAGGAAGTCGTAACTCTTAGCAATTAAATAAAAAAAAACTAGTTTTTTGTACTGAAAGTAAGGAGCGACATTAAAACTTAAAACGAACAGAAATTACTCCGTATATGAAATGGGTTGTCCCCTCCGCAGTCCCTCGCTCTTTACGCTAAAGTTTGACTCTGCCACAATTCTACTTTTTAAAACAATTAAAAACTTTAGCGTAAAGAGCGAGGGACTGCGGAGGGGACAACCCATTTCATATACGGAGTAATTTCTGTTCGTTTTAAGTTTTAATGTCGCTCCTTACTTTCAGTACAAAAAACTAGTTTTTTTTTATTTAATTTCTGAACGTTTTTGAATTAATGCATGTTTGATTTTGGCTCTCCGCACATAAATTATTGAAATGAAATTAGTATATTAATTTTTTTTTGGCTAAATGGCTTTCTCTTAGTTTTGATCAGACGATTTTGAGAAATAAGGGGTGGGGAAGGAGGCCTAGCTGCCCTCCAATTTTTCGGTTACTTAAAAAGGCTACTAGAACTTTTAATATTCAACGAACGTTTTTATTAGTAAAAAATATACGTACCTTAAGAATTAACTTACGTAACAAACTTTTATATTCTTATATTTTTATTATGTGTACGAGGGGGTTTGTACCCTCGTTAATACCTCGCTCTTTACACTAAATCGTAAGTTTTGTCCCAATTCTTTAAGAATGACCCCTGAATCAAAAAGGCCGTAGAATAAATAGTTGAAAGCACTAAAAATATTTTAGCATCAAGAGCGAGGTATTTATCTCATCCTAAATAACTCGCTCTTTACGCTAAAGTATTTTTAGAACCCCTCATATGCGTAATAATCTCTGTTCGTTTTAAATTTCAATGCTATTCCTTACTTTCATTTGAAAAAACGTTTTCATGTTTATTTTTTCATTGTTTTTTTTATAGTAATGCTAGAAAATCCTGCGCCCTTTTCATTGAATTTTTCTTCCCCCATTACATATTCCTCAAAGGAAAGATCCTCCCACAAAGCCCTCTCCCATCAACCCCACCCCCCAAACCAAAAAATCCCCATGAAAACGTCTGTACACTTCCCAATAACCATTACTATATGTAAACACTGGTCAAAGTTTGTAACTTGCAGCCCCTCCCTCAGGGATCGTGGAGGAGTAAGTCATTCCCAAAGACATAGTTATTATGGTTTTCGACTATGTTGAACAAAATGGCTATCTTAAAACTTTAATCTGTTGACTTTTGGAAAAAATGAGCATGGGAGGGGGCCTATTTGCCCTCCAATTTTTTTGGTCACTTAAAAAGGGCACTAGAACTTTTCATTTCCGTTAGAATGAGCCCTCTCGCGACATTCAAGGACCACTTGGTCGATAAGGTGACCCCTGGGAAAAAAAAACAAAAAACAAACAAATAAACACGCACCCGTGATTTGTCTTCTGGCAAAAAATACAAAATTCCACATTTTTATGATAGGAGCTTGAAATTTTTGCTATAGAGTCCTCTGATATACCAAATGCGATAGTGTGATTTTCGTTAAGATTCTATGACTTTTAGGGGATGTTTCCCCCTTTTTTCCAAAATAGGGCAAATTTTCTCAGGCTTGTAGATAGGAGCTTGAAACTTCTATAGTAGGGTTAAGTTATATATTTAGAATCAGCGTAAAAATTCAATTCTTTTGATGTATCTTTTAGCATCAAAATTCCGTTTTTTGGAGTTCCGTTTACTATTGAGCCGGGTCGCCCCTTACTACAGTTCCTTACCACGAACTGTTTGAAAAGAAAATAATTCGGTATTTGTAGATAGGAGCTTGAAACTTCTATAGTAGGGTAAACTTATATATTTAGAATCAGCGTAAAAATTCAATTCTTTTGATGTACCTTTTAGCATCAAAATTCCGTTTTTTGGAGTTCCGTTTACTATTGAGCCGGGTCGCCCCTTACTACAGTTCCTTACCACGGACTGTTTGAAAAGAAAATAATTCGGTATTTCGGGGCTTCTGACATTATTACTCCTTTGCGGAAGTTAGGCTCAAAATTGAAAAAGGATTATATTTTTTCTCTGGGCCCCTTCCACCTCTTAGTTCGTTTATTTTCCCGTTAGTTTTCACCTGTTTTCGCTTTATAGTTGTGTTATCTCTTAGCAGTTCTTTCGTTAGTTGAGTTATGGTTGTGGTATATATGTTTTATCGCTCGTATAGTTGTGTTATTTTCGAATTATACTCCATAATTGAGAGGCTCCGAACACCCAGCATTGTATATTAAACTCTTAATTTGACGTTTTTTTCTAACGTGACCAGATTCGTCCTGCGCCCTTTTCATTGAATTTTTCCCCCCATGGCATATATCTCCAAGGAAATATCCTCCCACATAGCCCCCTCCCTCAACCCTACCCCCAAAACCAAAAAATTCCCCCTGAAAACTTCTGTACACTTCCCAATAACCATTATTATATGTAAACACAGGTTGAAGTTTGTAACTTGCAACCCCTCCCCCAGGGACTGTGGGGGAGTAAGTCATCCCCAAAAACATAGTTATTATGATTTTCGACTATGCTAAATAAAATGGCTATCTCAAAATTTTGATCCGTTGACTTTGGGAAAAAAATGAGCGTGGGAGGGGGCCTAGATGCCCTCCAATTTTTTTGGTCACTTAAAAAGGGCACTAGAACTTTACATTTCCGTTAGAATGAGCCCTCTTGCGACATTCTAGGACCACTTGGTCGATACGATGACCCCTGGAAAAAAAAAAAAAAAAAAAATAAACAAATAAACACGCACCCGTGATTTGTCTTCTGGCAAAAAATGCAAAATTCCACATTTTTGTAGATAGGAGCTTGAAACTTCTATAGTAGGGTTCTCTGATACGCTGAATCTGATGGTGTCATTTTCGTTAAGATCCTACGACTTTTAGGGGGTGTTTCCCCCTATTTTCCTAAATAAGGCAAATTTTCTCAGGCTCGTAACTTTTGATGGCTAAGACTAAACTTGATGAAACTTATATATTTAAAATCAGCATTAAAATGCGATTCTTTTGATGTAGCTATTGATATCAAAATTCAATTTTTTAGAGTTTTGGTTACTATTAAGCCGGATCGCTCCTTACTACAGTTCGTTACCACGAACTGTTTGATTGAAATCTCAGTAAAATCGTCTACAACACCCAACTAAGATTTAAAGAATTTATTTTCATAATTTAAATTTTAATTGTCTGAATTATTGTCTGTTATTGAAGAGGATTATTGTAAACTGACTCTGATGTTTTTAAGATGCAAAAAAGAAAACAAAGAGAAAATCACTAGATATGATCATGTAGTATATAACAAAGTGACATCTTTGAGGTTCATCAGACAAAGAAATTTAGCGCTGGTATATTCTTTGTTTTAATCAAACAGTTCGTGGTAAGAAAATATAAGTAAGGAGCTATTCTTGCTAATGGTAACCAAAAGACTAAAAAAGGAGTTTTGATAACAAAATATACATCAAAAGAATTGACTTCTTGTTGTAATTCTTAATATGTAAAATTCTACAGTTACCCATCAGAAGTTACAAGCCTGAGTAAAATTTGCGTGGTTTTTAAAACAGGCCAGAATAACCACAATAGGGTAAATGATATTCATGAAAATTACACCATCAGATTCAGCGTATCAGGGAACCCTACTAATGATGTCTGAAGCTCCTATCTACAGAAATGCGAAATTTTTCATTTTGTCCGAGAAAAATGACCACGGAAACGTGCTTATTTGTTTGTTTGTTTCTTTTTTTCCCTGGGGTGATCCTATTGAAATCATAGTCTAAAATCGAGAGAGGCCTCATTCAAACGGAAATTAAAATTTCTAATACTGTTTTTAAGAAGCAAAAAAGATTATGCTACACCAAAATGGTATTTTCTGTCATTTTATGGTAGCCTACAGTAGATTAATTTTCTGCCCCAAAGAGTGAGAAAAACTATCGATCGAAAATTCGGATATAGCCAGTCAATTTAAAATTATCGAAAAATATTATATTGAGCTTCCTATTTTCCAAGGCAGTAATACCATATAGTGGTGCATTTGCTCCTAAAAGTGCAAGTAATCCTTACACAATAAACAGGTAATTTAGACATTTATGAAAACTCATTTATTTTGAAACTCTTCATGAACCTTCAAATAAATATAGAGAGATTTTTTGGGGGAGTGGATCTAAATTAATCTCTAATTGTCCTTCATTTGTGAGAAGGTTTTTAGTTTAAGGTCGTAATAGGGTGTTGCAGGGTGATAGCCCCCCTCTGATTGCAGAAAATTGTTTTTTTTTGTGTTACAAAAGAGATTACATTCTTATGTAACATCTTATGCTAATGATACTAATGGTGGAGAGGCTTGGAGGGTTATCATGAGCACTGCTAAATTCTATAGGAGGGGGCGGGGATCGCAAATATTACCAGGAGGTTGTTTTTATCGAAATTTGAATGAAAATGTTTTTACTTTCCTAATTAATAAGTCTTTCAATGTCTTCTTGTTGCCCCGGGGCCTTGGCTCCGTGCTCTCTTCCCTCCGCCAGACTCCATGGGAGACATCTCTATAAAAAAAGAGAATTGCTTTCATGAAAACCATGGAAATGATGACCCTGTAATTCATTTTATATGTTCACCCCCCCCCAAAAAAAAAAAAAATTTGACTGATTATTTTTGACTTAAGCATCGCAGAAGTGGTTTAGGGCTAGGCCCACATTTATTAGCTGTCTTGATAAGTGACATTTATTAGCTGTCTTTATATATATATATATATATATATATATATATATATATATATATATATATATATATATATATATATATATATATATATATATATATATATATATAGTTAACCGAATAATAATTGTATTTGCATATCCATATTTTTCTCAAAAATAATGTGATAATTTTTTCTGAAAATTGGCATACTAACATGTTTCTCCGTGTGAAAAAAAAACGATCAAGATAGGTCCCAACTTTAGGAAAATTTCGTCCCCCCTCCCCGCGCCACATTTTTTAAATCATCGACTAACTGAAATTAGAGACCAAAAACTGAAAAAAAAACTTCTCGCCACCCACAAAAATAAGATAGAATTTGATAACTAGCCCTAGTCTTCTTCGAAATTAGAAACTGTGCAGATCCTTTATCTGGAAATTTTACGAACTTGTTTGGCTTGAAATATGCCTTTCAGACGCTCTATTCATCAAGTTTGTATGGTCTCTGCGCTGATTAAGGAGTTGCCCTTCTGTAAATTTTATTTGCTTGAAAAGTTTGTATCTTGTACTTCAGAGAAAGTACATGTCGTTCAAGCCAATTCGGTGCCAAGGAAATGAAGAACCATATTCAGCTACTGTCTTCCAATTTCTGTTAGTGAGTTGACGATGTGAATTCATGATTTTTACAAAGACATGTGGGTTGAACTTCAGGAATTCGAGGGTCTCACTAAACTCACTAAAATATTTCATACAGGCTGTCAAATTGTTTCAGCTTTCTTTTCTTGATAATAGCAGATTATGAGAAATTTTGGCTTTAGATTTGCAATTGAGGGTCACTGCTAACCCTATACCTAAATTTGAGGCAACAAATGGGTTAATGTCATTTCTGGTTAAAGACATCGAGAGATAGTTCGCCTTTTCATCTTCTGATCTTTGATATTTCTCATTCATACAGAAGAATGGAGCAAATGCATGCAGCATTAACTTAGAGTTTGGTTTTCAGGTGGATTTTTATTCGGGACCATAATGGCCTTTTAAACTGGCCAAAATGGCTGTACACCTTGCTTATCCCTGACTGAATTTTATTTGAGGCGCTGTTCTTGATTTAGCAAAAGTTCATCTACAAGTTAACGCTGTTGCCAATTTAAGGACACATGATAAAATTTCATTGGACAGGAGCTTCATTTTGTCGACACTGATGGCCATTCAGTGATGTTCTGCTTTTCGTTTAACCCAGTTTGTTTGCCGTGCATCTTTGAAAACTGACACAAACCATCAAATATTCTTTTTGTTTATAGCCCTTGACAGAGGGCTGAAACCACAGTTCTTGTGCAGCATATTCTTTGATATACAGTCGTTCAGTGAGTACCTAAAATCAATATCTCTGGAAAGTATTTACAATATCTCCCTACTTTTCGAAGTGCCTGCCCACTTTACCAGTGATAGCCTATTACTGTGTCTGCTGGTATCCTAGATTAGCTTTTAACACTTACCATTCTCTTCTTCTAAACTTTGGACCTGAAAAAAAAAAACTCCTTGCGTCGTTGCTTTTCTACTTTTTACAACTTGACGGACCATTTCTCTAATTTAAGCTACCTAGGCAGGCAAAGTTTGGTGAATTTTCTTATTACATAGCATCACCTCTGTATCCTCATTTAATCTTAATTGAAGCAATCTACTCTTCTTAACATTAATTAATCCCTATTATCGCATCAAGTATTGGAAAGTTTTACCTCCCCATTTAATACCATGTTCCCCCATCGACTTTGCCGTGTTCCATACCGCAACTCTGTTTAGCTTTTTAGTCCAAACCAAACTAAATACTAATTTCCTTTCCTACCTTGTCGCAGCAATATAATTCTTGTAAATAGCACTATTCACTATAACGTTCATTTTGAGTTTAACGTCGTGTTCTTTCAAAACAACACTATAATGGCTGGTCTAGCTGTCGTGTCGAACGTCTGTTCACAATCTTTAAAATTTAGGACAAACGCCACTATAAAGCTGACGCCACTGGAAGTATCCCTTTTTGTTTTTCCCTGTTCAAACGATGCTTTTCCTATCAGTTTACAGGAACCTCAAACTAGAGTTTGGGTTCCAAGGTGTTCGCATTTATCAGAAACTAGAATTCCTTGTCGCACAGAGAAATTTTCAAACCAGTCAAATAAAGAACAAGAATAGTTTGAGCGTTTGAAAATTGCAAAAAGGATTCCAATTATTTTTTGAATATTTTCCGACACAAAAATCATTTCAATTAGATCTACGTTGCATGGGTAACGTGAAGTGTTGCGGCAACCTTAGTTCGGCTTCGCCGAGTAAAGTGTTGCAAAAGTAGCACTTTGGTTTTGTTTACTCGCTTCGACTAAACGCTGAAGCTGTTAATCTGTAAGGATCTTAAAATAAATACTAGGTACACCAACTCGCAAATGTTGCAAACCCCTTGTTACAACTAGCAAAGGTTGCAAGCCCCTCATCGCTGAAGATGATTGTAGCCTAACAGCCGATTATTACTTAGAAGTCCCCAACATGACTTACCACTGGAACCAAATTTGTCTTATCATCAAATACACTGGAAACAAATAATAGGTACACCAACTAGCAAAAGCTGTGAACCCCTTATTACCGAAGATGACTATGAGCTAACAGCCGACTGTTGCTTAAAACTGCCCTATATGTCTCACAATTGGTATCGGCCTATTTTTGGTTTCAGTGTGTACCTTCTTTCTGAAGTTGTCAACCCCTTTAAACTTTCAAACTGGTATATCTCATGAAGGAATTTTTCTACCAAAAAATGGATGACATAGGCCTATACTTTGATCAGCTCATCAAGAGCTATCGACTGCCGTCCAAAAAAATCTATCTGTTTTAGTTCAAGAGTTGACGTTTTTGCCGTAGGCCAAGTTTCTAATGTTATCGCTTAGAAAGGAGCAAAGGATAAACTCTAATTTCCTTAGCAATGAGAGAACTTTTAAAGTTTAAGAGGTACATCTGATACCATTTCTCTACCGCAAACGCAAGTGCAAAAAAACGAATGATAAACTCAGCTGGAATCACGAACAGAAATGGGTAGAAACATAAGATTTTTGGCCCCAGGCAAGAGTTCTATGAAGCTTTCCAAAATGCAAAGTCATATTCATCAATCTGGCCTAATTTCCACACTTTCTGCAAAAACCACAGAGGTTAGACCCTTACCACTTTCTAGGAATAAGCTGAAATCGGGGTGCCTATCCTTTTAGACTCCCTCTGTTATGATTCAAACGAGATATGGAACCTTAAATTATTTCCCAAAAATAGCATGGTTCCTTTGCGCAAAGAAGATGGAAAAGGGGGCAAGGTATGCTTATTCCTGGGCTTGAAAAAAAAAAGTCTAATGGAAATAGTTAGGCTAACTTTATGGCAAGAAATAAAACGTAATGTAATTTTTATTGATGTTATTTTGGGTCATGTCCAAGCAAGATGGCCACATTGCCTTATAAAGTTGGTATTAGACTGCTTCCAAAATTAATCATTTGCTGTTTCCAAAATTAATACTTGAAAGCTATTAAAAATAAATATTTTCAAAAGTTAATCGTATGTCATGAAGTTGAAGGTAGCTTTCATCATTCTTGGTATGTATTTTTCGAGCAAATTTCGTTTTTCTTTGGCTGAAATGGGATGTGTCTCCTGGCTGTAGCAATGATTTACATTTTCTCCGTTTTGTGTGCTACCTTTGTTATTCATATTAAGTGTAAATTATTGTAATCCAAGCCTTAATAAAAATTCCTTTTTTAAGATTAGCAGTTTAATTAATTTTTCATAAATTCTAGTCTTAAAGCTAGAGAGTCGGAAATATCTTTTTTACCTGTCGTGACCCGTCCTCGAGTACCTCCATTCGGTAAATATGACTTAGTAGGTTCTAACAAAGTGTATTTTAAGCCATGTTTTCTACAAATATCCTGTGGGTAGTATTAACCAGTCTTGGAGAGATTTCCTCAAAACAACTGTCTGCGATGGCTGTGCAAGTATTGAGAGTATTAAAGATTGGTAACAACGTGTCCCCCCACCTCTTTCTTGTGTGCCTTCTGTACATATATTAATGCTTATACCATTTGCCGATTTGACTCTAACACAGATATTTAACTCTTTTTTTTTTTTTTTGACAGGCTAAATGGGTGACACCCTCGATTTGATTTAGGCATTATATCCTGTACTGTATGACTGGCCGTTACAAGATTGAAGTGTCACCTTACTGGTGGAGTAAATGGGATTTAGATATAATTTATAGAAAGTATTTATATAACGAAGTTAATAATTAGTTTGAGAGGTAAAGGACAGCGGAACCCTAAGAGGCTCAGGAGACCGGGTTGAATTAACAAAAAAAAATATAAAAAAAAATATGCACCTGGAAGAATATAAAGTAATTCATTTTCAAGTAACAAAATTGCTACTGAACAATTAGTTTACTGAATGACGTATCTAGCTTTATTACGAGCTTTAAAGAGGTATTTTGAAAGAAAAATTGACCTCCATAGTGTTGGATGGTAAGAAACATAAGAATGGATCAAGCAGTGGAAAAGGGATTTCAGAATTGATCTAACAAAAGTATGTTTAAACTTTCTGAAAATGCCAAAACTCTTGCATATCTTCACTTCAATTAAATTAATTTGACGTTTGAAAAACAGGCTTTCGTCAATGAGAGTACTCAAGAACTAAACACACCGATCTTTATTGGTGTCGTTTGACAGACACGTTTCAAATAATTCAGGAAAAACCTAAGAAACGCGCAAGGGAAAAAAATTGACTCAGAAAAATTTAGTGTAAGATAAGAATTAGTATCGAACCCCCAGAAACGCCCTCTCAAAGAAATTACTAGATTTCACCGAAGTTTCGATTTATTTCTCTCAGAAGTGTCAAGGGCGCTGTCGTTTTGAAAGAAGCAAGGACATCCAAAGAAAGAGAACTATGTTTGCTATTATGGGCATGGAAAGATTTAGGATGATAAAGTTCACGGTTGTATCAACTAAAGATAGCAAAGACTCTAAAACTGATCCTTGAAGAATGTCAGAATTCACTTCTGAGGGCGAGCGGAAAAGTGGATCAATTGAAATTGCTCTACCGTTACAATATGACTTTAACCAAGACATTGCCCTTTATGCCAAAATGGGACAACTTTGCAAAAAAATTCATGAATTGGGGAATCCAATGTCTTACGAATATCCAGGAACGTAGCATAACAACAGGAAATAATCCAGAATCTGTCGCAGTACGATGAAAATTCAAAAGAGCTACACAAGGATGATGTGTTGAGTGCTTCATTCAGAAATCAAACTGAAAATCTTGACAAAAGTGTATAGAATTTAGGAAAGTATTAAGACGGGAAAGGCATTTTCATGATGTCTTAACAAAGCAACCCGTATGCAATACTGCAAGCTACAAGATATATTCAGAGCGGGACAACTTTTAGCCATCATGCATTGGTTTATTCATTCCATCCTATAACCGTGAATATCCATCAATATTTGATTAGCAGAATCCAAAATCGTCTCAAACAAACTGACAATATCAGACTGCCTATTAGAAACACCATGCCTTATTATACATTGAGTATGGGTAGCTCACAAGAGCAGAAACTGGCGTTAGTGTCAACAAAAACAAATCACCAAGATCATCTAGTATTTAGTGTTTCTTGATAGTTTTCAGTGTAATAATAAGGCATAACTACTGCAGTTAGTGTAATTGACAAAATTAGTGTTGTAGTTAGTGTTGGATCTCAGTTTAGCCTCAAAAGGAATGCCAAGAAACACGCAAGACTAGATAGTGTTGGTGATTATTTTTACGCGCAACGCCACGTCCCACTCTTATAAGTTGTCCGTACTTTTTGGAGTCCATTTCTGCACAAAGTAGTGATTGCCACTTTGGTACTGACATTTCTACGGTCAAATTTTTTGTCACAAATTTTTTTTTGTTTTTTTTTTACTCTGGATTCTCTTTGAAATGAGTACTTGCTAAATTTTTTTGATTTGGCTTTTAGGCAGGCAAGTGTAATTTGAGCTCAAGAATAAAAAAAAAAATGTTCTTTTACCCTAAATCGTGGAGCAAAGCTTAAATTCTCCTTTTGAATGTTTTTAGACGTACTAAATCTAAGGATGGAGGTATTGGTTTACCAGCCATGAACTCACATTTTCTATAACTAGTTATTGTCAGAGTGCTGATCCATTCGCCAAAATCAATACTTTTGCAATAAAGGTTGGTCGAGCGGGAGACTTACTTTGAAATGTGCATATGCTGTAGTTCCTTGATTTGGATTGTAATGGGAAAAAGTTCAAGCATGCACACTGAATTGAAAATGGAGGGCTTAATCTCCCTAATTAAAGAAGACAATGAGTTGAAAACCACATATAAGGCTTTAACAGAAGTTCTTAAGCTCCGACCCGTCTTTTTTCCATTTTTGCATCATCTTCAAAATATCGCAAATGTAATTGCTGCTAGGAAATGTAAGTTCGATGGCGAAATTCGTAAAAGTGAGGGACGGGGGGATAAAATTCTTTTAATTAAAAAAAATTTAAGATACTCCCAAAAAATATATCTCTCAAAATCAAGGGTCTTTAGTATTTCTTTGTGAAGATGTAAAAGAGATATTTTCCAAAATCTAGCTTCTGGCAAAAGCGTTATATTTTATGGATTAGAATTGCTCCGGGATTTTTTCTCGATATAGACTATTTCCCAGGTCAAAATATTTGTATTTCCCTATCTATAGGCTGCACTAGGCTACAGCTATTACAGTGATTATGATAATTTTGAAAATTTGTGGAGATTCTATTATTTTTTCCATGTCACATCCTTAAATAGATTCGTTTTTATTCATTTCACTGCTGCATTACAGTCTCTTCAGTAGTTCTTCCTTTTTAGTCAAGGAAGCTAATTTAGTTTCATCATATTCCAAATAATCTTGGATGTCCTTCATTCTAAAGCCAGATGGAATTGTTTGGTGTCTAGAGGTGGTTTTCCCTGAATGAGGAATTCGGAAAGAGACAAGATCTGGATTCCAAGTCAATAATATTCTCGGCTTCTCTGTAGATTGCCTCGACATATACGGCCGTCTTGAAATTTTCCTATTCATTAAAATGACTTGACCTATCATAGTTTCGAATATTTAATCGTCCTTAAGACAGCGAAAGACAGGAATTCAAGAGAGACAAAACCAATCTATGATATACTTATGCAAATTGCAATAGCTATGAAGAACTTGAGTCAGTCAGATTGAGCGGAATAAAATTATTTGGAAATGTAATATCACGATATATCTTCCGTTCTAATATCAGCAAAACTTGAATACTGGGATTAGGTTATTAGTTATAACTTAGCCTGAGGGATTCATTCTCCTTGAATCATCTCTCACTTATTTTCAAAATTAGCGGGCATTGACTGTTAGGATTTTTTTTTTTTTTTTTTTTTTTTTTTTTTTTTTTTTTTTTTTTTTTTTTTTTTTTTTAGTGTTTAACATGTATCATAGTAAATTGGAAATTACCTAAGCTATTGTATAAAAAATTGTGTTTGAGCAAAATGGAGTATGCTTTAGATTAACATAAGGGGGAACGGCTGACATCTTCAACACCCTGATCTTTGCGCTTAAGTTTAACTTCACATTCAATGGAGACAATACATGAGTTCAAATGTTTAAATTAGAACTGTATTGTTATACATAAGCACATTTGGAACAGATCATTTCAGTTGCATTCATCTGATTTACAATACATTATCGTAAAAATTTTCTTCCCTTTAAACACTTTCTTTTCAAATTTATGCCGAAATAGTTGGCTAATTGACATTGATTCGTCCAGTAAAAATATCACTTCAGTATACTAAACAAGTTGCTTTAATAAATACTAGTCGACCCTTTAAATTTTTTTTTATCAATTTTAAAAACTTTTGAATTAAATGGAATCACACCGCGAAATAGTGAGAAAACATTAGCCTTTAAAATAACTAAATTGAGAGCGACAAATATTTATGTTCCAAAAAATTGTTTGTTTCTCTCTTGTAAACTTTATAAATGTTTTGGATTTTTTTTGGGTTACGACGAACAAAAAAATTCACCATTTGAAATAAATATTGTTTTTTTTAAAGCAGAAATAACACAATATGTTTTAGGGGGTGAGAGGGGAAGGAGGGGTGTAACAACTACATTATTAGTTGTAATTTCTATTTGTTCTAAGATTACCTTGATTATTTGTTTTTATTTCTAATAATTTTAGGCTCTATTTATTCTTTTATAGCAATGACTGGTCGTTTTAAGTTTGACTTGATTTAGCCTACTAATTATAATTCCTGGTCGGTTTTAGGTTCTACTTAAAATATGATTTTATCTCTTCTCCTTTTAGGGCTATATATCACTCTTTACTTATCTTTGAAAACCTCGCAGGGAAAGTTTTTTTTTCAAATTGATTTTTGCTCTTTGTTTAATTGGCATAGTTTTATTCTTGGTCATATCTTTAGGAGTATGAAGTTTTTTCAGAGTATTGAGTTTTTTTCAGCTCCAAAATGGTAGATTGCACTTTCAATTTAGGCTAGATTTGAATATCCATTCAAAATTTTCGATCAGGTCTAGTTTTGTGATTAAGTAGTTTTACACTCTTTTTGCTAAAAAATTTGGGGTGTATGCGGAGTGTTATTTTCAATAACAGAACTTGAAAAGGTGCTTGATTTTTGGTATTCTATCCGGCTGAAGTTATCCTAACCCGTATCCAGTAGGTACCCTTGAATATACACGAATCTTATTCCGTCTCTCTGATAAAGAGCCTTTCCATGTTCTGTTCGGTGTAACTGTTGATGTCTTCAAGTATATGTACGCGTAGGTCATTTATAAAAGGACTTCTGTCTTTATGTCTAAAGATAAAATTAAGCCTGTGTCTTTATGTAAATCACTTTCTTTTAAGATTAAGTCTTAAACACTAAAAATCAGATTTTCTGAAATATGATACGTAAGTATAGTTTTAGGAAATGGTCTACTTCTTACTCTTATATTAACAGAATAAGTTTCTATGTCGGATATAAATGCACTTATTGCAGAGGTGCCCATCAAATAACTGTGTTCTTGGGGCTGAAAAAGAGGGGGAGGTTATCACGGACTCTTTTCGTGCCTCCACTCGTACTGTTCAGTCAGAGTAAGTTCAAATCACAATGATACTCACTAACTTTGGGATGTGCTGCCAGACAGTGAAGTTGCTGAGCCAACAAACAGTAGACTGTAGCTTAGTAGACAAAGCTTAGTTGCCTGGAAGATCACCTGGGAGATCTTGCAGGAGAAGTGACCAAGAATCGGAACTACTGAGATTCGCTTTAAATTTGGTAGGAAGCTACAGACAAGGGGATTTGCCTTAAAAAAAAACTAGTCTGTGGATTTTTAGATTCCAAGCTCGAGCAGGCTTAAAGATGCTAAAAGTCGTGGAATCCACGAATTTTTCTAAATTTACAGCCTGCTATTGCCTCAGCTAATAAGAGCCAGCAGCCTAAATTTTCTTGAAGGATTCGAGAAATTAGATGCCCACCCTCCTACCGAAAATTTTTTGGTGGAATAGAAGATAATCTCTTAAACCCCATTGGTCTGCCATAATATAAAGAAAGAAAACGATCAAAAATGATTTTTTTAAGGCCAAGCGAGAACACTGGAAAACACACAAAGCGAATATTTCGAGAGGATAACCGCCTCTCTTCTTCAGCACGAACAGAATATTATATGCAAGGAAAATGCCGTAGGAAAAACCCACAAAACAAACGTGGAAAGTCAATTTAAAAAAAAAAATAAAACAATGAACAAACCTAAAAGATAAATAAAATTTTTTGATTGTAAGCGTTATCATTTGTTTTTCTTTATATTTATATTGTAGCTTACTCCTCATTTTCTTAGGGAAAGAAATAAATTAATAAATAAAGTTCGACAAAAGCCAAAAATTATAAAAATTAAAACCAAATACCTAACAACCACTTGGGGTTGTTAAAGGTTCCCACTTTTTCAGTTTTTCTGCTTAAGAAACAAAACGTTGGAGCATAATTAAAATTTGGGACAAAATTCGATTATTTGATAAAGATTTTCGACGAACATTAGTTTTGTTGAATAAGTTCTTAACAAAATTTTTACTTTATGATTTTGGGTGGACGGAGAGGGGTATTGTTGTTCGTATGGATATAAATTGTGTGTTACGTTTGATCTTCAATGTGGCTGAAGTACTAGCGGCCTCCAGAATAGGAAGTTTAAATACATTATGTACATATGCTCTAATACATGGAAGCACTGAATATAAATGAGAAAAGCGAAATACTACCATTAGAATCAATAATGATAGCGCTTGCCAAACTCTCCCCCTCCCCCTAAGAATTTCATGGCATGGCTCATGGTGGTCCGCCTTGCTTTTTCACTTGTGTTCCGGTAGGCATGTGAATGTCTACCGGAACATTGTATTCTATATAAAGAAATAATGCAATGAGAGGGGCATTGTTACCCCTCCCCCAGCATCAATGATAAAGACTTAAACCAAAAATATTCCGGGAATCAAGAGGGATCAGATATCGTTCTCTGCACCTCCCTCCTCTTTCCCTAGAGCTCATTCTATATTATCTGAAGATGCAATGGGTGTGAGGGTTTTGGGTATTAAAATGCATTCTTTGAGGGATATGACCTCCTCCCCCTTCGCCGACCAAAACAACCAACCACCTCTCCTTCATAATTGCTGATGCACACTTATACATCACTGTATATAATTTTATGAAATATGAAGCAAATTAGTTTAGTTAAATAGAGCTTTGAGATAAATTTTAGAAACATTTTTATGCAATAAGAAGGGAGATATCACCCTGCAGCACCCTCATTCAGGCTTAGTCTAATGAAGGGATGTGAGAGATTAATTTCTACCCTTCCTCCCCCCCCCCGAATCTCTTTCTACATTTATCTGAACGCTCATGGAGAGTTAGAAAACTTGGGCATTGAAATGAGCTTGAGCTCTTTTAGGCATTGAACCCCCCTACCGCCGACACAGTGAATGTTTTGGGTAAAATCATGATTTCTTGGCACAATACTGGCAGAAAACTCCATTTTTCCCGTTGCACAATCTTTTTAAAGTGCATAATAACTTACAATTTCTGTTCGAATGGGCCCTCTCCCGATCTTTTAGGGTTATTGGCTCCATAAGATTGCTCCCCGGGAAAAAAAAACAAACAACAACAAGTAAACACACATCCGGGATCTTCCTTCTGGGAAAAAATGGAATATTGTATAGTTGTAAGTAGGAGCCTGACACCTTTACAGTGAGGTTTTCCGACATGCTAAATCTTTTGGTGTGACTTTCATTAATATCATTTGTGTTTTTAGGGGGTGCTTTCCCTCTTTTTTTCGAAAACCAGGCATATTTTCTCAGGCTCATAGCTTCAGAAAGGTATAATCAAACTTAATGAATTTGAAATGCTTGAAATCAGCCTAAAAAGCTAATTCTTTTGGTGTAGTAGTTATTATCAGAATTCCCTTTTTTAGAGTTTTGATATTATTGGCTCGAGGCGTATAGGTAAACACGCAGCTTGAGACCTTTACAGTGAGATTCTCGGACATGTTGAATCTTATGGTATGATTTTCATTTAGATCATTTGTTTTTGGGGGTGTTGCCCCTTTTTTTCGAAAATCAGGCAAATTTTCTTAGGTTTGTAGCTTCTAATTGGTGTCTTGATTATTGTCAGAATTCCCTTTTTTAGAGTTTTTGGCCCAATCGGTACTATTGGCCCGAGGTGTTCCTTACTTATAGTTCGTTACCCCGAACTGTCTCATATTAAAGTTTTCAGCTACAAAGGATAAACCACTAACAATCTCTAGGAAATCTCTTACTTAAATCTTAAGAGTATACCCAAAATTATCATTTAAAATTCACTGTTTCGTTTACAAGCTTAAATGCCATTTTTCTGGAAGATAGAAAAACGGAATAAATTACGTTTCTCGAGAGAAACTGAAGCCTTGTAAGTCTGTTCTTTGCGGCAATCTTTTTTGATTTCCCTCCGGAGCTAAATGAAAAAAGAAAGCTGTTTGTTGCAAAAGTTTTTCAATATGATAAACGCTAAGTTTTGAGGCAAAGAAGAGTAATAAAATAAATCAAAAGTGTGATCGTCTTTTAGTTTCATTATCAAAAATTTACTTCGTTGTTTAGCGAGCTGTACGTTTCTTCGATCGTTATTATACCATAATTAAGTACGTAGCCGTCACTTGCTACTTCAATGTAATGTATAAAAGATTGTCAATGTAGAAAAAACATTGAGATGCCATTGGCTGCGTAATTTTATACTTTGTCGTTATTTCCTTTGCCTGATTAAAAATAAATCAAGTGCTGGGCAATACCGAAAAGGTATCGGTTATCGATACTTGATGTGACAAATGGTGAAGGTATCGATAATTATATGTAATTGTCCTCCTGTAAGGAGGAAATAAAACGAACTGCCAGTTAGGAAGTATATACTAATAATTAGTGTTAATCTTGTAGCATATTTAATAAAAAAAAAACTTTTTTTCAACTTAAAGTAATAAGTAACATTAAAATTTTAAATTAACATAAATTATTCCGTATATAATGAAAGGGGGTGCCCCTTCCTCAAACACCGCTCTTTTACGCTTAAGTCTTAAAGTTCTTTAATAATACTTCTCATTCAGATTCAACAGGCCTTATGCTTGAGCAGTGTTTCTTAAAGAATTTTGACAAAAGGTTGAACTCTAGCGTAAAGAGTGAGGCTTGAGGATGGGGTAGCCCCCCTCACTTGTGGAATAGTTTCTGTTCGTTTGAATTTTAATGTTGCTCCTTACTTTGAGCAAAAAAAAACTTGCTTTTTTTATTGAATATATAAACTTTTTCAAATCATGCCTGTAAATCCCCCCTCGTGTGTAACATTTCTCCTGGAGAACTTCCCCTGGAAAATTCCCTCTCCACGGAAAATTCTTTCGGTTGAAAATCCCCCTCCCCAAAAAATATGTTCATATATTTCCCAATAACATAATATGTGAACAATGAGCAAATTGCATAGCTTACAACCCTTTGCCCAGTAACTATGTCGCTTCACGTCATCTACTAAGGCATAGTTATTGGACCTTTCAAGTATGGTATACCAAATGGCTATCCCAAAATTTTGATCTGATGTCTTTGGGTAAAAAAGGGGCATGGAGGGAAAGGGGTGAGTTGCCCTCCAATCATTTTGGTCACTTAAAATGAGTTCTTGAACTTTTGATTTCTGTTCGAATAAGCCCTCTTCCGAGCTTATACGACCATTGTTGCGATACGATGACCCCTTGGAAAAACAGAAACCAAAAAAAATAAAGCAAATAAACACCCACCCGTGATCTTTCTTCTTGCATAAAATACAAAGCTCCAAATTCTTGCAGATGTAAACTTGAAATCTCTACAGTTGGGTTGTCTGATATGCTGAATCTGACGGTATATTTTTCATTAAGATTCCTGGGCTTTTTCGGTGTATCCTCCTTTTTTCGGTGTATCTCGAAATATGGGGAACCAGCATAAAAAGCAAAAATATTAAAAAGGTAACTAAATACTCTATTTGCTCTATAAGTAATTGAAAACAAGGGAGCACAAAAAAAAGTCCGAAAATAGTAAGGGAACAAGAAATTTAGGCTGTGTGAATAGATCTCTTGAGCACTGAAACGCTCCCAAGGCTCACGAGCCTTATGACTCATTCTATAATTTTATGTATTTTCCTCATTTCCGCTCTCAGACTTATGGTGAATTTGTGTTCAAACCTTAGGAAGGAGACCCATTGCTAATGTTAAGTCACTAAATCAGTCACCAACTGTTACGAATAAAAAGTTCTGTAGTAACGAAAACCAAAAAAAAAACACTCACTAACTAAAAATTAGTTATGTATCCTAAGTTCTAGCACTAACTAATTAAAATCTAAATCTAAAATCCGAAAGAGAAGTTTTCAATGAAAAGTAAAGAGCGATATTAAAACCTAAGCCAAGCAGATATAAAGTCATATAATAATTCCTAGCAGAAATTACTCGGAATGAACTAATAAAGCCCAAAACGAATAGAAATTGAAATAAATAAACACAATAGAAACTAAAATGAATAATAGTCAAACTTAAACAAACAGAAATGTTGAGTATTGAGTTACGTATAGTTCTCAATAAAATAACACAGTAGCCTTTAATTGGCTTCGGAATGGGGGGGGGTGTTGTAGTAATGCTGTTCCTGTGTTTCGTTATTTCTGTTCGTTCTAAGTTTGATTTGATTATACATTTTATTTTCTACTAGTTTTAGGATTTATTTATTTATAAGTCTCTGTTATCTACATGCCGTTTTTATATGAAAGTAAAATGAAGGAATAGATATGCGTTAAAGGCATCGCTCAGATATTTTTAATTCTTTTTCATTTATACAATGTGTGTCCACACATTGTCTTTTGATTGAGTTTAGCATGCCCCTCGAAATCACCTAGATTTTCGACTTATTACCCTTAGCCCGTCCTGATATTCTGCAGATACGTCCCTTTGACAACCTGGCTGACCATAGGATATTTTGTTTTATTCAGTTAAACATCATGTTCAATATTCTCTGAAAATTCTTACTTAATACCCTTAGCTGTTCCTGAGATATTGTATACAAACCCTCTTCACAACCTGGATGTATATAGTATATTTCGATTTGGTTCAATATCTTCCTAAGAGTTTCAACTTAATACAATTAGCCGTCCCTGAGATTTTGTGGATATGCCTTTTGATAACCTTGATGTATATATTGTCTTTTGATTGAGTTCAAAGTGAAACTCGACAGCAGCAGTATATTTGAAGAATTAAAAACAACATATAGGAGTCAATTTGATCATTCTTACTATAAAGATTGTATATTTTATGAAAAAACCTTCTTTAGATGGCCTAATACACGCTTTGTTATTTAAGAGTAGGCCTACCAAGTTTTTTTCAGACAAAATGAAGTAAGAAAAATAATTCTAATGGGTTTAATTTTGGGTGGTGATTTTTACTGGCGAACCGTAGGTGCTGTGGAATTTCAAATTCATTTGTTTTTTGTCAGAAACGATAGTAATTCGACAGTATAAGATACTAGATTGTTAAAAAAAAAATTCAGCAATGACAACAATAATACCAACCTTAGGACAACGTAATATAATTTAGGTATTGGAATGACGAAAACTGAATTACAATAACCGACTGAGTAAATATTTTGATACCACTGCTGATACCTGATCACTGCTGAAGACAAGAAAATTTGTTTCCAAAGCCAAAAATTCCTTACCATTACATCAAATGCCAATGATACGTTTCATGTTTTGGGCACAGTAATGATTCAACTGAATTCAAATCATTACAAGCAATAAAAAATAAACTAAATTACTATTAGCTCTCGCCCGCCCCAAGCTACAAAATCAGTTGCAGCGGGGAGGCTATCTACACCTAACTATTAAATAAAAACAAAAAAGAGGGAAAAGTTATGTAATGAAAACCTAAACAACCCATTTCCTGAATTTGCGCAGCAGGCTTTTTCTTAAACACAATCCTACCATTAATGTTACGAGGCTTACCAACTCTAGAATAAAAGATAAAATATTTTTAGCAACATTTAGTGATAAAAAAGAAACAAAACAAATAGAACAACCATTCCAAACAAAAAAAAAACTATGAAACCACATACAACTGTAAAATTATAACTCTACACTCAAAATCTTTACAAATAATTTTGACGTATAGAAAAATCTAAAACTTAGCAGGTAACATGCATTTGCCAAGGACTGCTCCACCCCCTCCTTATTCAAGCCCTTGAACCCCTATATAAGCAGCATTGATGGTATTTCCAAACCCAATTTCCTCATTTCTTTTTGTATAAACAAAACAGTTAAGGGATAAAATTCGTTTCATAACAACTTTATTGACAGCAAGCACTTCAAGCAGTCATCTAAGTATCTAGACTACTCTACTTGAGACAGTTCTTACTAAACGTTCATTTTTATGAAAAATTTATATACCTTAAAGTATATGCTAAAATCTTCAAGTATACTACAATATGATAAAAAAAATTGTATATTATGTTTATAAACGAAATAGAGTTTTAATGGTGCTTTTGTGATGCAAATTCGAACATCGTGTAGTACCTTTAGAGTAGTACTTGAGCAGCTAAGGAGAAAACAAGGTAATACTTAAAGAATTGCATGAAAAGATACAACTTTGAATAGAGAAATTAATTTTTTTCGACAGAATCTCGAAGAAAGTTTTTCGGTACTTTTTTAGGTGACCCGTATTCCCAAACTTTTTTTTACATTAGAGTCCCCTTGGCCCAGGAAGTGATGAGCGTATGTTTCAAGTCGCTCATAGAAAAATATTTTGGGTCTTTTTCGGGAGATTCAATTTTTTTTTTTTTTTTTTTTTTTTTTTTTTATATTGGGGTCTTCTTGACCCAGATACTTATATATAAATTATCTCACTAACTCGACTCTCACTAACTCGAAATTCACGGGACCACGGTTTTTCCTCGAGTTACGCATAGTTCGACTTATGCTTACTTTGAATTATAGAGGTCATTATACATAGAATTCGACTTATAAAGGTAGCGCATAATAGAGGTAAGCTAAGTGAAGATTTGAGTTACAGAGGTAAACAATTGCTAAATTTACTCCCTACAGCCACTACAAAGTTAAGAATAACTTTATCAGTGTATTATAAACTTGACATATCAAGACTTGACTTTCAAATGTCAATAATAAAGTTTGTTTGCTAGGAAATAGACACCTGAACTTTAATAGAATCTTATTCAAAAATATGTTAATTTTTTTAAGTAAATTTTGTTTTTTAAGTAAATTTTTACTTAAGTATCATTTATTAAGTACTCATTGTTTTTTTACTTAAATATCAAGTAATAACTACTTTCCTAATTCTTACTTAAGCATCAAATATCAAGTACTTGCCAAAATTGTACTTAAGTATTACTTAAATATTTATTCTATATATATATATATATATATATATATATATATATATATATATATGTATATATATATATATATATATATATATATATATATATATATATATATATATATATATATATATATATATATATATATATATATATATATATATATATATATATATATATATATATATATATATATATATATACCTTTTTTAAGGCAATTCCGAAGGCTTCTTAGCCCCTTCCCTCGCCTATAAAATGTCCCCTGTCATTCCTCTCCTGGAAATCTTAATCAAGAACCAGATTTTCCGTTTTATCGTCCTTGTTCGGCTGGTACACACCCAATGAAGTCCAAGAAAATAATCTTAACCAATTTTCAACACAAGGGCTTGACAGGAAAAGACTATCAAAACAATTATGTGGAGTCAAAAAACTCTTGATTGGATCAGACATATCATATGACAGGATTAACACAGTGGACGTAGAGTTGAATTTCTGGCGGTTAGTGTTCGATCAAATCTAGCACGTTTGAAAAATACGGGGTTATTCTGAAACATGTTGGAATGATGGAAAAAATATTGAAAGTATTGTTTCGAAGTCCAAAAAATAATCTGAACCTGTTTTCAACACAACGGCTTGAAAGCAAAAGACTTTCAAAACAATTAAGTGCAGTCAAAAAGCTCCGGATTGGATCAGACAGATCACATGACAGGATAATCACAGTAAACGTAGAGTTGAACTTCTGATGATTAGTGTTCAGTCAAATCTGGCACGTTTGAAAAAATACACGGTTATTCTGAGACATGTGGGTATGATAAAAAAAAAATATTGAAAATTTTTTTTTCCTTGTTTCGCTGGTAGACACCCAACGAAGTCCAAAAAATACTCTGAACCAATTTTCAACACAACGGCTTGAAAGAAAAAAGACTATCAAAACAATTAAGTGCAGTCAAAAAACTTCTGATTGGATCAGACAGATCACATGACAGGATTAATACAGTGCACATAGAGTTGAACTTCTGGTGATTAGTGTTCAGTCAAATCTGGCACGTTTGAAAAAATACAGGGCTATTCTGAAACATGTCGGGATGGTGGAAAAAATATTGAAAATTGAAAAATAAACTTTGGATTGGCTTTAAAACAGATAAAAGGTAATAAAGTAGTTCATTCTCTGATTCAATAAGTAAAAACCTTAGCAACAAAAAAACTCAAATTTAAAAGTAAGGAGCCAAGTGAGTCAGTTGCAGACTTTTTTAATAAGAGAAATCAAAGCTCAGTAATCAAAAACCAAATGATGACATGTCTCACCCTCGGTACCTTTACAAGGAAACTGCCTCAAGTTTTTAAGTTAAAGTTCAGACACGCTATGAAAATATATGGCATCTTTATCCTTTGGCTGGTTTTCACTCAAGCAAGCCGCATAATGTGCAGTCAATTTAGATGGTCGGTAAAACTCCTTACAAACATATATTAGAAAATCATGGGCCTGCAGCAAGCCCGCTGATTCAGACGCATTCCATACGGCTAGTCAAACTGTAGCATGAATGAATGAATCAATGAATGAACTTTATTATCCGTAAAAGTATAAAAAACACAAACTACGGAGTATTTAAAATAAACAAAAACGATAAACAGCAAGAAAAAAGGCTGCAGAGGGTCGTAAACGTGAATAAAGTAGATAGTCTTTTTACATAAATCATCACTGGAAGATCGAATCCAAGAAGGCATATCTATTAAACCAAATCGAGCAATTATTATTCTGTTTTGGTGCCATCTAGGAAGTCGGAGGAGGAATTTGCAATATCTGAAATAAGCCGCACGTAGAGTATGGGGATCTTTCTTACGAAACAGATGAGCCATGCCTGATAAAAACAAAAGCACACGGGCACAATAAGCGTTATAAATCATGCACAAACTGTTGCGGTTGTAACGACTTTTGTTTGGGGATATTTTTCCGTAAGCGACGCGTAGGTTTTCACGGCTTGATTCCCTAGGGAATAAAAGGTAGTGGAAAGTGTTGGACCGAAACACAGGCCAAGCCAACTAACTAAAGAAGAACATGGCAGAATTGCAGTCCCAGCAACGAATGGAGCGACCACATAAGGGCTATGAAAACAAATAAACTCGCATTTAGACGCATTAACTGACGGATCAATCTTAGATAGTTCAATGGTTAATATAGTAAAATTGGAAAGCAATCCACGGTGAGTCCGGGCAACAAGAAGAACGTCGTCTGCATATGCAACAAAAGACAAACCAATATTACCGTAAGAAACAGAACTTTTAAGAGGACGCTGGAACAATGCAAGCACACATTTAAAGACAATACGGCAGAATTTGCAACCTATCTATTTCTAGCAGCAGTTTTCACACCATGAAGTGGCAAAAACCATGAGACTAAATCGAAAATTTTCTGAGAAAAAGGGAATAAAAGAAGACCTAAGAGCTCATGTGGCACTTGTGACGAGATCGGAAGAGCCAAGAGCTCATATGGCATGAGCTCTAGCAAAATTATAAGAATAAATAGATTAATTTAGAAGAAAAATCGGAGGCTTAATGCTGGTCGGTATTTAAAATAAGAACTCTGAGACACAAGGTCCTTTTAAATATCAATATTCATTAAGATCCGATCACCCACTCGCAAGTTAAAAATACCTCATTTTTCTAATTTTTCCTTTACCTTCAGCCCTCCCCCAGATGGTTGAATCGGGGAAATCAACTTTATCAAGTCAATTTGTGCAGGTCCCTGACACGCCTACCAACTTTATTGTCCTAGCACGTCCAGAAGTACTGAATTCGCCAAAGCATTGGACCCCCCTAACTACCCCGAAGAGAGTGGATCCAGTCCGGCTTCGTCAATCACGTCTCTACGACATTTGCTTATTCTACCCACCCCGATCTCTCCACTCTAAGCGTTTCCAATGATTTCCGGATTCCCCCTCCAACTCTCCCCCAATGTCACCAGAACTGGTCGGTGTTTAAAATAAGAGATCTGATACATAAGTTCCTTCTTAATAACAAATTCAAAAATACCTCACGAACGGTCATCCGCTCTTAAGTTAAAAATACGTCAATTTTTATAATTTTTCCGAATTAACAGCCCATTCAACTCCCCCAAAGAGAGCGAATCCATTTCGGTTATGTCAATCACGTATCTAGCACTTTTGCTTATTCTTCCCACCAAGTTTCATCCTGATCACTCCACTCTAAGCGTTTTCCAAGATTTCCCCCCCCAAATCCCCCCAATGACACTGGATCCAGTCGGGATTTAAAACATGAGATCTGAGTTACGACGTCCTTCTAATATGAAATTTCATCCGATGAAATTCAAGATCCGATCACTCCTTCGTAAGTTAAAAATACCTTATTTTTTCTAATTTTTCAGAATTAACCCTCCCCTCAACACCCCAAAAGAAAGTGAATTCGTTCTGTTTACGTCAATCACGTATCTAGGACCTGTACTTATTTTTCTAAGTAAGTTTCTTCGCGATCCCTCAACTCTAAGCATTTTCCAAGATTTTAGGTTTCCCCCTCCAATGTCACCTGATCCGGTCGGAATTTAAAGTAAGAGCTCTGAGACATGATATCCTTCTAAATCTCAAATTTAATTAAGATCCGATCTAATTTTTCCAAATTAACCGTCCTCCCACTCCCCCCAACCCAGATGGTCGAATCTGAGAAACAACTATTTCAAATTTAATCTGGTCTGGTCCCTGATACGCCTGCCAAATTTCATCGTCTTAGCTTATCTGGAAGTGCCTAAACTAGCAAGACCGGGACTGACAGACCGATAGACCTACAGAATTTGCGATCACTGTATGTCACTTGGTAAATATCAAGTGCCATACAAAGTAATTTTTCTCTGGGGACGGAATATTTGGTTGAAGGTTGGCTTCAGTATGACTTATTTTGGAAAAGGGTTATTTCCAGGCTTCGGGCAAGACATGGGTGGAAGTAGTTATAGGCCCTACTAAACTGAAGGAAAACTCAACTGTCTTAAAACTTGAAACCCCCTCCCCCTCGCCCTATTTTAGATAGGGCTTGTGATATCAGACCTCGATATGAACCCTGATCCTAGTCATCTTTGGTCTAGCTTTTATTTGGATCCGTTGCTCCATTCGCAAGTTATACTAAATTAAACCAAAAGCTTGACTTTTTTCAGCGCTTAAAACCCACTCTCCTTCGTTCTATTTGAGCTAGGGTTTTCATCTCTAAACTTGATGCCTGTCACGGTCTTAGGCACCTTTGGTTCAATATTCACTGAGATCCATCAATCTCTCGCAAGCTACACTGAATTAAATGAAAAATTCAACTTTTAATTAAGCTTGGGTTTCCATTCCAGAACTCAATGCATATCATACTCTTGGGCATCTTTATTCAGTTTTCATCGAAATTCATCTCCATATGCAAGTTACATGGAATTAAATGAAAAACTCGAATTTTTTTAACACTTAAAGCCCCATCGCCCTAATTAAGCTCAATTTTAATCCAAATAGTTCAATTTCAATACAAATCTGACTGGCGGTTCTCCCGCTATACTCGATTGCACAGACGGACGGACAGACAGACAGATCTCAAAAACCTATCTTGATGGATATTTTGTCCAAATAGGTGATGATACCTGCATGATGATATGCCATTGCTTTCCTTTTTTTGGATCCAATTAGCCAACATGGCTACCTAAGACGTTGCAAAATCCGTCTGTCCGTCTGTCTGCCTTTCCGTCCGTCTGTGTAATCATGTATAGGGGGAGGAACGTTGGTTGGATTTGGATGAAAATTTTGATGGCCAGATTTGTTGCCAAGGATCATGAGACACATCAAGTTGAAAGATGAAGACCCTAGCTCAAATAAAACAGGGGGGAGAAGGCTTTACCTGCTAAAAACAGTTTTTCGTTTAATTCAGAGTAGCTTGTGACTGGAGTGATGGATCTGAATGAAAATTGAACCAAAGAGGCCTAAGACCATCACACATATCTTGTTTTGAGATAAAGACCCTAGCTCAAATTTAACAATGGGGAGTAGGTTTTAATTCCTGAAAAATTTAAGTTTTCTGTTTAATTTAGTATAACTTGCAAATGGAGTAACGGATCCGAATCTAAACTTGACCAAAGATGCCTAAGATCAGGGCTCATATCAAGTTCTGGTATCACAAACCCTATCTCAAATAGGGCGAGGGGGAGAGGGTTTCAAGTCGTAAGAAAGTTGAGTTTTCCTTTAATTTAGTAGGGTCTATAACTTATGAATAGAGTGACAAATCTGAAGTCAGATTCGTCTGAATACCTGAATTTGCTGGAACAAATTTGACAAAATACCACTGCATTGGATCCTGCTAGAATGCCCTAGACTAGTTTATTGCAGACAAAATTTAGATGGGCAAAGATTCATAGCTTCAGTAGTTTTACCAATAATATGGTCCTGAAGATGATGAAATGGTAGAAATCTGGTTCAGTTGACGAGATGACAAAACTTAAAAACTAATGTCAGAAATATAAGCCCAAATGGACTACAGTATGCAACATTTAGCACAAAACAAGGGATTTTAGCTCACTTTCGACCAGTGAACTGTGAAATAATCTCAATTTTCTTTGTTATATATCTTTTAAACAAAAATTAAACCAAGTGTTAATAATACTATAATTTTTTTGTCAAAAACAAATACCTTATTTCATATCCAAAAATAGGGCATGGAGCTATATCTGAGTTTACTCTAAATCTAAAGGGTGATGTTTTCTTGTACATTGCCAAAGCACAGACACACAAAAGCTATATCTGAGTTTGCTCTAAATCTAAAGGTGATGTTTTCTTGTACATTGCCAAAGCAGACACACACAAAATTTTCGCGTCAAAGGTAAAGTATTTGAAAAACAAGTACATTAAAAGTATCTTAAGTAATAAGTAATGCGTAATCTTACTTAAATATCAAGTAATAAGTACACCCTAGAGTTTTTACTTAAGTACAAGTACAAGTAATGGAAAATTTTACTTAAGTAGTACTTCAAGTATATATATATATATATATATATATATATATATATCAAAGTTTACACGTTGAAACCTGCCTACCGGGGTTTCGACTAACATAAGCCCGTTGAAAGAATTCCGAGATACAGAGGCAAACTTTGACTTTTGGAGGTAAAATGAAATTAAATGACGACTCATATATGAATTTCGAGTTATAGAGGTAATTTCGGGATCATTTTGAATTACAGAGGTAAAAACTAACCGCAAAATTATTTCGAGTTATGTATGGTTTTTTCCTTGACTTTGACAGGTTTTTCTAAGGGGATTGAAAATGATTCGAGATATCGAGGGTCTTAAGTTATCGAGGTTTTAGTTATCTAAAGTCGACTGTATATAAGTTTTGACTGATCAGAAAAAGCTTTTGGTCCTTTTTTGGGAGAATCTACCCCCCAAACTATAATAAATGAAACTCAAAACGAGCAAAAACTAACATGAGTAGGGCTGACAATGCCTTCTCAAAACCAGAACATAATTTGCACTTTACTGAAAAAAACAACAAATAAACGTGGACAGCCCTTGCCCTGAGGGCTGGGGGCTGTCTTCCTCGAAGACATACTTTTCGGACCTTTCAACTACGCTGAACAAAATGGGTATCTCAAAATTTTGATTGGATGTGTATTGGGAAATGATTGGTGTGGGAGGGGGTCTAGTTGCCCTCCAATCACTTTAAACCATTAAAAAAGGCACTAGTACTTTCAATTTCTTACGAATGAACCTCTTTTGAATTTTCTATGACAACTCCTTCTATTACGAAGTGCCCTGGTCTAAACAAAAAATAATAAATAATAATACATCGTGTCCACATCACTCTTTACTTAGGTAGTGCTATTGCACTGCCTATGATAAATGCTATTGTAAACATTCCATTATTTGCGCAATTCACTGCCCATGCCCCATGGACTCTCGGGTTATGTCATAGATTAAGGTATATTCATAGGATCTTTTGACTATTTTGAAAAAATGGTTATCTAAAAATTTTAATCCATATTACGGAGAGTCAGCGAGGCGGATCGTAAAAAAGGCATAAGAGGGGAGTGGTTGTCTTTAAGTCATTTTTGAACCCTTAAAGGACACTAGAACTTTCAATATCCAATCGAATGAACTTTACGACTACCCCTTCTGAACGAAGTGGCCGGATGAAAAAAGGAAAGAATGAAGAAATTATTTGTTGAATGGATATGGCTGTTTACTAAGGCAACCTTAGAGCGTTACGTCGGATCTACATTTTTCTTCCGAAAATTGAATAATATGCACCATTTTAGTTTTGACGCTACGATATCAACAAATTTATTCTGCCATGCTCTTATCATCGGCCCCAGGCACAGGGTAAAATTTACCAAGAAAAATTTGTACTGCAAAAGCACTTTGCCCTTCTTCCATATCGGCATTAGCTTGACAACAAAATCTTCATGTCTAATAATCATCCTGTCTCCCTTAACTGAAGTCTAAAATGAAATGGATTTCAAGGGAAAGAAAATTGGAATATTAGCTAATCTTGCGGAAAAAGCTTTATATTACAAAATGTTGAGCAAAAATTGATAGTTTTTTAGAGTTCAAGGAAAAAGATGAATTGCTCTTCCCTTGAATATTACCAAGAGATCATTTTAAACAGATAAAGGATACGGTATTAGACTTTACAGTCCATACCGGCGGTGCTGATCTCCGTTTCTTGGCCCTTCAGCCAGGAAGTGCAATGGGGGGTTGGGGGCCAGCCATCCTGTGCTTTCGCACACCCTTCCTGTTTACCTTCCCCAGATTTCTCCAGGTACCCATTTAGAGCTGGGTCGACTCTGGCTAAGCTTACAGAGTCACGCCACTGACCCCCATCCCAAACACAAGAATTGGGTACGCCGGGATTCGAACCCGAGTCCTTTCAGACAAAGGATCCCGAATCCAGCGCACCCATCCACTCGGCCAGGACGGCTTAAAGAGACTCGGCCAAGAGATCATTTACAGTCATTCAAGAAACTTTATTAAACAATTCGTGATAAAGAACTGCAAGTAAGTAGCGGCCCGTGCTAATAGTAACCAGAACTCCAAATTAAGTACTTTCGACAACAACATATACGCGAAATATAATACAAAACAAGGATTTTTTTTCGGTGGGTTTTTAAGTAAGTTATTTTGTTTTTCTTTGTTTTATATTATATTTCAAAATGTTCGCGTAGTTTGCAGTCACTGTGCTTTTCACTGTTCAAACAGTTCGTGGTAACGAACTGTAGTAAGGAGCGACCCGGCTCAATAGTAACCAAAACTCTAAAAAATGGAATTTTGATACCAATACCTATATCAAAAGAATCGCATTTTAATGCTGATTTTAAATATATAAGTTTCATGAAGTTTAGTCTTACCCATCAAAAGTTACGACCCTGAGAAAATTTGCGTTATTTTAGAAAATAGGGGGAAACGCCCCCTAAAAGTCATAGAATCTTAACGAAAATCACACCATCAGATTCAGCGTATCAGAGAACCTTACTGTAGAAGTTTCGAGCTCCTATCTACAAAAATGTGGAATTTTGCATTTTTTGCCAGAAGGCAGATCACGGATGCGTGTTTATTTGTTTTTTTGTTTTTTTTTCTTTTTTTCTTTTTCCCAGGGGTGATCGTATCGATCCAGTTGTCCTAGAATGTTGCAAGAGGGCTCATTCTAACGGAAATGAAAAGTTCTAGTGCCCCTTTTAAGTGACCAAAAAAATTGGAGGGCACCTAGGCCCCCTCCCACGCTAATTATTTTCCCAAAGTCAACGGATCAAAATTCTGAGATATCCATTTTATTCAGCGTAGTCGAAAAACCTTATAACTATGTCTTTGGGGACGACTTACTCCCCCACAGTCCCCGTGTGAGGGGCAACAAGTTACAAACTTTGACCTGTGCTTACATATAGTAATGGTTATTGGGAAGTATACAGGCGTTTTCAGGAGGATTTTTTTGGTTTGGGGGAGGGGTTGAGAAGAGGGGGATATGCTGGGGGGACTTTCCTTAGAGAATTTGTAATGGGAGAAGAAAATTTCCATGAAGGGAGAGCAGGATATAGGCTACTAGCATTATTTAAAAAGAAACAATTAAAAAATAAAAGTGAAAAAGCTTTTTCAGCTGGAAGTAAGGAACTTACTTACTAATTTTTTCCTTTTTCCTTAATTTTAGACCGCCGATTTGGCTGCAGTACTGATGCAAGAAGGACTGGCTAATATTTGTTTGGTTACTAAATCTATGACAAGTGTCAGAGCTAAAATCGAGACAACAATACCACAAAAGCAAAAAGGAAATGCATCTCAAAGAGAAAAGGTAAGAGATAGTGTGAACTGCATAAATATGACTGATTTAAGGCTGCTTATTGACAAGCCAAGGGGATTCGCACTATCTGTCTCAGATGAACTCAATTTTTGCGTGTTCAGTTGTCATTATTTTTAGTCACTAATCCTAGCTAAGCATGGTTACATCCCTTTTTGTGGCACTTGGTATCTACCAAGTGACATATAGCGATCGCAAATTCTGTTGGTCGGTGGGTCTGTTTGTCTGTCCTGGTTTTGCTAGTTTAGACACTTCCAGGCAAGCTAGGACAACGAAATTTGGCAGGCATAATCAGGAACCAGACCAGATTAAATTAGAAATTGTCTTTTCCCCGATTCGATCATTTGGGAGGGAGTGGGGGTACGGTAAATCGGAAAAATTAGAAAAAATGAGGTATTTTTAAGTTATGAACGGGTGATCGGATCTTAATTAAATTTCATATTTAGAAGGACCTCGAAACTCAGATATCTTATTTTAAATACTGACTGGATCCAGTGTCATTGGGGGGAAGGGGGGAACCGGAAATCTTGGAAAACGCTTAAAGCGGGGAGATTAGGATGAAACTTGGTGGGAAGAATAAGCACAAGTCCAAGATACGTGACTGACATAACCGGACCGGATTCGCTCCCTTTGGTGTAGTTGGAGGGGGGGGGGTTATTTGGAAAAATTTGAAAAAATGAGGTATTTGTAACGTACGAACGGGTAATTAGATCTTAATTAAATTTGATATTTAGAAGGATCTTGTGCTTTACAACTCCCGTTTTAAATCCCGACCAGATCCGATGACATTGAGGGAGTTGGAGGGTGGAACCGGAATTCTTGGAAAACGTGAAAATCGAGGTATCTTACGAATGGGTAATCGGATCTTTTTGAAGTTTAACATATAGAAAAATCTTATGTCTCAGATGCTTCATTTTCAATTTGAATCGAATCCGGGGACATAGAGGGTTGGAGGGGGAAACTGAAATCTTAGAAACCGGAAATCTTGGAAAACATAATTGGAACGGATCCGTTCTCTTTGGGGGAGCTGAGGGTTGTTAGTTTGGAAAAATTAGAAAAATTGAGGTATTTTTAACTTAAGGACGGGTGACCGGATCTTAATGAAATTTGATATTTAGAAGGAATCATTTTTCAGAGCTCTTATTTTAAATCTCGATCAGATCTGTTGACATTGGGGGAGTTGGAGGGGGGAACCAGAAATCTTGGAAAACGCTTAGAATGGAGAGATCGGGATGAAACTTGGCGGGTAGAATAAGCAAATGTCGTATATACGTGATTGACGTAAGCGGACTGGATCTACTCTCTTTGGGGGATTTAGGGGGTGAGGTTCAGTGCTTTGGCGAGTTTGGTGCTTTTGGACGTGCTAGGAAGATGAAAATTGGTAGGCGTGTCAGGGAGCTGCACAAATAGACTTGATAAAGTCGTTTTCCCCGATTCGACCATCTGGGGGGCTGAAGGGAGAGGAAAAATTAGAAAAATTGAGGTATATTTATCCTACGAGTGGGTGATCGGATCTAAACGAATTTTGATATTTAGAAGGACCTTGTGACTCAGAGCTCTTATTTTAAATCCCGACCGGTATTAAGCCTCTGATTTTCCTTTTAAATCAATTTATTTATTCTTAGAATTTTGCTATAGCTCATACCATATGAGCTCTAGCCTCTTGGCTCTTCCGACTTCATCACAAGTGCCATATGAGCTCTTAGCTCTGGTTTACTGATGAGCAGGCATTTAGCAATTGAATAGAAACAGGTAACGAAAAGGACGAACCTGCTGATCTTTTACTATTCTGTATTTCTTAAAAAAACTAAAACAGATGTTTTGAAAAAACAAAGCAGGTGTTCGGATAGTTGTTTTCTGTCTATCTAGCGAAGTCTATATTAACCGGAATTCCGCATTTTGAGCTAATTGAGTGCCACGTTTTAGGTCTAAGGCAAGACTAAACATGGCTAAGACCCCTGTCAAAACCCACAGGAAGTTAGAAGTTTCTCACTACAGCCATACCCTAACCTTGAGCAACGTTCTAGACATATGTGTTTCAATAGTTCAATACCCACCTCCCTTCTGCACTTAAATTCTCGATATGGCCCTGAAAACCACTACCCCGCTTCGAATCAAATGCTGGTTAAAGACCTTCTGGGCAAATTACTTCGCATGATGATACTTGTTAAATCGAAGAAGCTGTATATCAAGTTATGAGAGAAGAATAGTTTGGTTCTAGGAAGGGGAGAGGACGCACCGGCCGAATTATCGCTTTTAGACTAATAATTGAGAAATGGATGAATCGTCTTACCCCTTGAGTCGTCAGTTTTGTTGATTACAAGTAACCATTTGGCTCAGGGGATAAACAAGCCTTAGTGAAGGTCCTATCCGTGTATGGCATACTAGATAATTACAGTAAAGGGATTAGTGTTACGTACCAGAATAATATTGAGGTGGTTAGGGTAGGAAGTGAGGCTAGTAGTCGGCTTATTGCGGAATCAGAAGTTAATCAGGGTTGAGTCCTACCCTTGTCTATATGGATTGTTTTGATGGTCTTTGTCCCAAGAAATTCGGCAAAGGCTATAGGGGAACACGGTGTCAAATGAGAAGCTTAAACTCTCATAGATCATTCATATAATTCGATTATCCTAGATAAGAAAATTTTCGAAGCGGTAGAATTTGCTTCGATTTTGAGAGTGTAGTGTGCAAGAGCAGGGTTTGAAACTAATGTTAAAAAGACCGAGTCACCTATATTAGGAATAGATGGGGACGGTGGTAAAGTTAGCTAACAAGAAGATTGACTACAGCTGTCGAGGTTCCATTTTCAGTAAGGATGCAATGAAGATGTAAAATTAGGATAGCCAGGGCGCTCATGGTTTTCCGCGTTGAATTGACATGAAACTTTTTTACTAAGTCCTTGACAAAAAGATACCCTTTTGCGAAAAAATTGCCTAAAAATGGGGCCCAATAAACAGACAAAAATGCTTCTCTCCAAAGTGCATGAAACGGCTGAAAATACTCGTGCGTCTCTGTTCCTAGGGGGTCTTAATGTACGAATAAATAAGGCTATGGGCACGGGCTCCTTCGAAATGGACTGATAGCTTTTATTTTTCCCATCACCACGAAAATTGTATCCCTAAGTCTTCGCACCAAGCTGAACCCATTGCACAGAAAGCTATTAAAAAATATTTGTTTGTCCAAACAATGGATCCCAAAAAGGGCCAATACTTTTTTTCCGGTCAGCTTGAAACTTTTATATGCATGTCCATGGGCTAGACTAAGGCAACCCCAATGCACAAAAAAGGGAAAAAAGATATTGCTTCACCCGGAAAATTCAATTCTTAACCAAAGGAAACCCCATTGAAAATGGTGCCCAAAACCCAGGCAAAAGATGTTTTCTCCGAATACTTCAAAACTTACATCCATGTGCCCTCCGGCCCAAGTAAACCCTAATACAAACGAAAAATAGAAAAAAATATTGCTTCTGCCAGATCCTCTGAGTCCCCCACAAAAAGGGTAAAAAAAAATCCGTTTCGGTTAAACTTACGTCTCCAAGTCGCTGGGCTAAATGTACAAAATAAAATGAAAAAATATATATTACTTCATCCTAAAATGGGGTCTGAAAACGAACCAAAAATTTTTTTTCCGAACATCAATTTATATCCGTAAGAAGACCTCAGTGCACAAAAAAAAAAAAAAAAAAAAAAAATTAGTTCAACTGAAAATAGGTAAAAAAAAAAGTTGTTTTTTTTTCGATCGGCCAAGGATTCAGATTATTTTTAACCAGCACATATCAAAGGGAATTATTACATCATTTTGACCATTCCGGACTAAAAATTCACCGAATCGTTTTGCCCAAAACGGGCTAATAAATTTCGTGACTTTGATCAGCTTGACCATAGTTCCTAGGCTCAGTGGACTCAAATGCAGAAAAAAGGAAATGAATTTTGGCTGTTTTGATTTGTGACGCGCCCAAATGGGCCTAAACCTATTTCCCTCTTTTGATCGGCTTTGTACTTACAGGGCTAGGCAGACTTGAATGAAGGCAAACCCGTTAAGGACGATATTTGCTTGCTACGATTTGTGACACTGGTAAAACTGATAGAACAGATTGGGGAAGGGGACTGGGCAGATGTGTGTTAACTTCTGACGGCTTGGTACTATGATGAGTTATTAATAGTTATTAGTTGTATTGTAGTGATATTGTAGTTATTGTTTGATAAGCAGTAATTCAAACAAGTCCATAAAAATATATAAAAATCCTCTGGAAAAACATATCTTCTTCCTCAACCTTGTGAAGTGCCAATGTTCCAGAGCTATACTTGACTACTATCATGACTTGGCTTCTTGTATCCTTGTCTTCGTTCGAAGACTTAACATGCTATTCTTCGAACTATTCTCAGCTACGAAGTAACACCCAGCGCCCTGGCTGTTCTATTGTTAACATATTCACTGCATCTTTACTGGTAATGCTACATCGACAAGTAAAATTGATCTCTTCCTTACCTGCTTTCACCTCTTCATCCTTACCTAATCCTAATATAGGTGACTTAGTCTTTTTTAATTTTAATTTTCTAACCTAATTTTTGCACCCTCAAAGCCCTCCCACAATTAATTCATTTTACTAACAGTTTTATTTAGGCCACTCAAATCATCTATAATCTAAGTATAGTGGAGTTCAGTGTTTTCAGTATGATACCTTGTTGTCTTAAAGTGTTCGCTTTGATCCTTAAAACTGAGTCTATCAAAATAATTCATATACATGGGGATAATAGACTTTTTTTCTTAATTCCTGATTCCAAAACTGTAATTATAAAACGAGCCAACTACTAATCTTGTTCCCTACTTTACCCACAGTACAAGGATGGGACCGGGGCCCGGCGGAACGGGGTTCGAAGGCTTGTGCATCAAGTTATTGTACGTCAACCCTTGTCTTGGAGCTACCGAATTGGAATTTTGGATCTAATAGTAGGGATTGCCTTTGAATCAAAGACAGCTGAAAAAAAAAATTAGGGGCTTAGCTAGTGCTTGCAAACCTTTTAGTAATTCCCTTGTGAAAAATGAAACACGTAACTGGGAAGAATTAAACCAAATATTTTGTCCATTCCGTGAAGCACCCTTTTGTATCATCTTCCTGAAAGTGAATAATATAGAAAAAAAATATCAAACAGTTCGTGGTAACGAACTGTAGTAAGGAGCGGCCCGGCTCAATAGTAAACGAAACTCTAAAAAACGGAATTTCGATGCTAAAAGATATATCAAAAGAATCGGAATTTTATGCTGATTTCAAATATATAAGTTTCATCAAATTTAGTCTTTGTCATCAAAAGTTACGAGCCTGAGAAAATTTGCCTTATTTTGGAAAATAGGGGGTAACACCCCCTAAAAGTCATAGGATCTTAACGAAAATTACACCATCGCATTCAGCGTATCAGAGAACCCTATAGCATAAATTTCAAGGTCCAATCTACAAAAATGTGGAATTTCGTATTTTTTGCCAGAAGACAAATCACGGGTGCGTGTTTATTTGTTTTTTTGTTTTTGTTTTTTTTCCCCAGGGGTCATCGTATCGACCAAGTAGTCCTAGAATGTTGCAAGAGGGCTCATTCTAACGGAAATGAAAAGTTCTAGTGCCCTTTGTAAGTGACCAAAAAAATTGGAGGGCACCTAGGCCCCCTCCCACGCTCAATTTTTTCCCAAATTCAACGTATCAAAATTTTGAGATAGCCATTTTGTTCCGCATAGTCGAAAACCATAATAACTATGTCTTTGGGGATGACTTACCCCCCACAGTCCCTGGGGGAGGGGCTGCAAGTTACAAACTTTGACCAATGTTTACATACAGTAATGGTTACTGGGAAGTGTACCGACGTTATCAGGGGGATTTTTTTGGTTTGGGTGTGGGGTTCAGGGGAGGGGGGTATATTGGAGGATATTTCCTTGGAGGAATATTTCATGGGGGAAGAGAAATTCAATGAAAAGGGCGCAGGACTTTCTAGCATTACTATAAAAAAAAAAAAAATGAAAATATAAACATGAAAAAGTTTTTTCAATTGAAAGTAAGGAGAAGCATTAAAACTTAAAAAGGAACATAGATTATTACGCATATGAGGGGTTCTAAAAATACTTTAGCATAAAGAGCGAGGTATTTAGGAGGAGATAAACACTTCACTCTTTATGCAAAATTTTTTTTAAATAATTTCAACTATTTATTCTACGGTCTTTCTGATTCAGGGGTCATTCTTAAAGAATTGGGATAAAACAAGATTTAGTGTGAAGAGCGAGGTATTAACGAGGGGACCAACCCCCTCATATATATAATCAAAAATATAAGAATATAAAAGTTTGTTACGTAAGTTAATTCTTAAGTTACGTATTTTTTTTTTACTAATAAAAACGTTCGTTAAAAATAAAAGATCTAGTTGCCTTTTTAAGTAACCGAAAAATTGGAGGGCAACTAACACCTCCTTCCCCACCCCTTATTTCTCAAAATCGTCTGATCAAAACTAAGAGAAAGCCATTTAGCCAAAAAAATAATTAATATGCAAATTTCATTTTAATAATTTATGTACGGAGAGCCAAAATCAGACATGTATTAATTCAAAAACTTTCAGAAATTAAATAAAAAAAACAAGTTTTTTTAAATGAAAGTAAGGAGCGACATTAAAACTTAAAACGAACAGAAATTACTCCGTATATGAAAGGGGCTTTTCCTCCTCGACACCCCGCTCCTTGCGCTAAAGTTTGATTCTTTCTCGTAGCTCTACTTTTTAAAACAATAAAAAACTTTAGCGTAAGGAGCGGGGTGTCGAGGAGGAAAAGCCCCTTTCATATACGGAGTAATTTCTGTTCGTTTTAAGTTTTAATGTCGCTCCTTACTTTCATTTAAAAAAACTTGTTTTTTTTATTTAATTTTATATACATGAAGAATCACTTAGCAGGATCAAATGACAATAGTGACAAACTAGATCATAATATGGAATATAAAAAGAAATTATGCAGCTAGAAAAAAGTGATTCCCACATTGGAAAAATAATGCATGAAACAACAACAGAAGATTTTTTTTTTATTTATTCACTAGCAGAATTTGAATTAAGTTTGTAACGAAAATTGTATTTTTTTTGCAGTAAATTTGTAATAAATCGGTCAATTGTCTGAAGCACAAGCTTTTTTTTATTTCTTCTCTTAAAAGATAATGTGGTATACCTATGAATGTGTAGTTTGTCTTCTTAAAAGTGAGATTTTCTAGAATTTGCTCTTTTTTAAGTATCTATTCAGTATGTATTCAGATTTGTTCCCTAAAATACCATGAGTAAATACAAGCTTCAATTACGTTTGTTCTTTTAATGGGTCTTCTCTGATAAGAGAGCCATAGTCTTATCAAGCTTCGATTGAAGATCTACAACCTTGCTTGTAAGCTGATTCAGTCTCATGAGCCTCTTCCCGCCCCCGAAAAAAGTCAACAATAAACTCAGTCATCTCCCGCCCTGTGATAATACATAATAGATTGAACGTAATTACCTGCCATTTGAGTAGAGCCTATTTATCTCCCTAGCTATTGGTTGACAGGTGTTGCTTATCTTTGTATTTTTGTGTATTCATACCTACATTTTACTAAAAATATTTGATTATAAAGTTGAAAGGTTCTTCAGGAGCGTATATTTGTTTCCAAACGACTGCGACTAATGATCTATTGGCTAGGACACGTTCTGCGAATGAAGGATGACAGATTGCCAAAGAGTGTCCTTGTCGGCCAGCCGTCTAGGGCCAAACGAAAAGCAGGTCGTCCCCGAATAGGGGGGGGATGTCATAAGAAAATATTTAACGGAACTATGACCTTCTCGGGAGGATTTAAAGAGGAAAGCTGTCAATAGATTGGGATGGAGGAGGAGTGTGTGTAGCTGTGTTGGCCTCAAGCGGCTTAGTGCTTTAGTGAGTTGTTAGTAGTAGTAGTAGTAGTAGTAGTAGTAGTAGTAGTAGTAGTTTAAGAGCCCCCCTCAGATGATAAACAATTATTTAGAATAATTGGAAAGTGGAATATTCCACTTCCAAACAGCCATGCCTTTCACCCTCCATGCTTTATAGCCCCTTAATAAGTTTTTGATAATTTATGACATCAAAAGTTAATCAAAGTTTTTCATATCCTTCAACTGTTCCATCTATTTGTCTATGTTTCGATTTCTTACATATATTCTCAAACGTGTATACGCAGTTAACTTGTTACCATCCAAGTACTTGTTCTGTTTGTCTATATATCAAGTCTTTAAAGCAAGTTTAGATGGATCCAGAGCAATTTTTTTTTGCAGACCCATGCAATTGCCAAAAACAATTTTCCCCATTCCTTAAAAAGTTATTTGTTATAATCTTTTCTTCTCATATAAAAATCTGCAACTGCATTTTAATCCAAGGAAAGGATCTAATTAACGTTTGTTATTCTCTTTCAAAATTGTCTCTTTGTTGAAGTTTTGCAACTTATGCATGAAAGAACCAAATAGATCGGAGAATTTGCATAATACCTTTGCTTTAGGCATTGTTTTGTGTTTACAAAAGTTTTTGGAAAGCTTACGGGTGAAAGTAAAAAGGTTTCCTCCTTGATCAGTTTGTTTTCTTTTGGCATTGAAAACCTATTTATGCTTCACTAACGCTGGGATTTCTTCAAGCTGTCTTCAAAACATAACATTTTCCCTATTTTCTGAAATATTCCTTCTATGGAGAAATTTTGTCAAGTTTTGGTGAGCTAATTAATTCACAAAATAATTATACAAAAGAGAAAAACGAAAACTTGAAACTTACTTTGTTTTCATTTTTGTCCGAATTTCAAATTGCAGCTTTTTTAACTAACTTTTATAATTTGAACACTTAATGCGGGATTGGCTCTGGCTTTGAGACGATATTGGCAGTGTGTGTTTCCACTTCAATTTTTTTGAAATCCCTAAAAGGCTGGTAGTAAATACCTAGAAATTCCCATTTTCAGCACCATTATCCCAATAGGTTTCCCCATTTTCTGATTTCTTTCCAAATGATAAGTCAAGCCTTGTTCTGCTAACTTTTAATAGCATTTGTTTACGAAGACTTATTTTGCAACTCAAGATCTTTACTTGTATCAAACCATCTTCTTTTGACGTTTAAAAGAATGGTTTGGATAATCCCACTAGTTAAGTTCGGTTCTAAGTTATAGATTCTATAACCAGATTTCGGATTCTGGACAATATGAAGATTTTAAGTTCTATTTTTGTTTTGACTTGTTTTCATATTGAGTTGTGTTTATGTTAATAAAAATGTTTGAAGGTAAAAAAAAGCTATCTGTACAGATCTGTCAAAATGTGACCGAAAAAATCAACTTTAAGGATAGAAAGTTGCTTAAGATGCACTTTGAGTAATAAAGAAAAGATGAAAAATAAAACAATACTTAGGCATTGTTCACATTTTTGTAGTAAGGTGTAATAAGGCATATAGGATGTACGAAGATGAGCAAGAGGAATAGATTTCAGTTCTGTTTTCTGTTGTGCATGACCAATCAGAGTGCTTAATACCCCCCAGCAAGGCAGAGGGTCTGGGGGCCCTACCTGGGAAATTTTCAAAATTCAAGTTTAAAATGAAACATTTTTAGGCCGTTTTTAACTCTTTATTCCAGAGTTTAGAGGCAAAAAATATGGTTTGACTCGAAGAACATTGACTAAAAACTAAAAGGATTTTGAAGCCATTAGAATTTATTTGCATTAACATATCATATCTGACCCTTTGACCATAAGAATTTGACCATTGGAAGCTATTACATTTTTATTTCAAATACGGAAATACTTTTAGCACTGACATTACTATTTTTTCAAATGATCAAGTTTTTAAAGTAAACCTGTATGTGCATTTTTAGTTATTCTACCTTATAATAAGTTTCTGTAATGCCTTACTGCGTTTATTCCTTATTATAAAAGTCTAAAGCAGTAGTATTGTATTAGTTTTAGCTAGTTTACTCGTATCCTGAATTTAAAGGGTAACAGTTCAAAACAAAGAAATAATTTCTGTATTTTAAAGGACAGTAATAATGTAAAGAAAGTATTCAAAAAAACTATGATGTTAAAACTTTCTTTTAATAATACAATGCTATGAATAAGTAATTCGATGGCCCAATTTGACAGACACATTCTTCTTGGTTTTGACTAACTAAGGGGGTTTAAGACTTTATCTACATCTATTCCTTCCTTATGAATATGGGCCAGTGGAATCTCGTTCAATCGGTCCTCTGTCATGATTGACCTGAGATAAGTCTTTATTCTTCTCAGTGAAGAAAAACTCCGCTTGGTCGAGGCAGTTCTGACCGGTAACGTAGCAAATATCTGCAACAAGACTGCAAAGCATGGAAGGAAATCTCAATTACACTTTGACAAGCAATTTCACAACTTTGTGGAAGATTCTTGGGGATTACTGATTTCCGATGTTCCCGCCAAAGTCCAATGTCTGCGGATAACTCTAATGATGAAGCAGAAATGTCCTCATAGTAGATAATGGCAGCTTCCAACTCTTCTCAACTGTGTGATTAGAAAAGTTAGATGTAATTAGTCCCTGTGAAACCTCACTTACGGAACTAAATCTGGTGGTCAACTCAGAAATAAGGTGGTCCAAAAATGGAATGTGTTTTGCCACCTTGTAATACTGTTCTGCATCTTGACCTGGTAGATGGACATTAGCTCTTTGAGTCTGTCGGCTGCATGTTCATGGTAAGATTATTTCTTCTCCTAATTGCAATGCTTTGGCTTGGTAAGATGCAAATACTTTCTTGAAGTCAATGTCTACTTCCGATCTCATTTGTTTGAGTTTGCTTAGTATTGACATTATATAACCTTTTACAGTTGATAGGTCTTGTTTGGAGTCTTGGAGAAACTTACTCAGTTTTACAGGATGAGCTAAGCAATGAACAGCTGTGTTTGGACTCAGGATAAAGTCACTTCTTCTTAATGCGTCTCCAAAGACAACTGCTTTAGATGCTGTTTCTGAGTCCTTATCTGAATCAATATGCTCCAGTAATTCAGAAACAGGACGAATAATCTCATTGCAAATAATAAGGCTGGCAGCAGAACAAAACAAATTCCCTTTTCAACTTGTGCAAATTGGATACCCAAGGGGAAAACTATAGTAGCCCCTCTCTGGATCCGCCACTGCTGCCTATCATACCAATGTGAACAATCCATTAGTTGCCTAAAAAACCTTTTGACCACAACGTTTAAGGAAGGAAGAGATAGCACAAATATTACTGCAAATTTTAGATTTACGTATGCCTCGGTTCTGCAAGAGTTTTTCTTCAAAAAAAAATCAAACGTCAGTAAGTAACAGCATCCATATTTTCAACATCGATGAGACTTTGCTTCCTACACTCCTGTTCAATTTTGTTTCCATCCCATGATACTTTCCCTTACTTTCGAGCAAAGGTTGGAGAGAACCATGCCATGGTGACTGAACTGAAACAGGTTCACCCATCTCTGCATTTTTGGAAATGTCATCACCGAAACGAAGTTGTGTGGATCTGCCGCACAGCTTTTTTGTAAAAATATTGTGTAGCTCTGAATATCCTTTTAATTGCATCATGGGGCACACCAGGATCTGATTTTAGGGTCAAGAGAGAGAGTCCTTTCTATTTAGGAGGAGGAAAAGGTAAAGGATACGGCACTAGGCCTCTTAAAGTCCGAACCGGCGGTGCTGATCTCCGTCTCAAGGCCCTTCAGCCAGGAAGTCCATTAAGGGGGGGGGGGCAGCAATCCTGCGCTTTCTCACACCCTTCCCGTTTACCTTCTCCAGATATCTCCAGGTACTCATTTAGAGCTAGGTCGACTCTAGCTGTGCTTACAGAGTCAGGCCACTGAACCCCGTCTCATACCAAATAACTGGCGACGCCAGGAATCGAACCCTCGTCCCTAGGACAAAGGATTGTCCTCGCCCATTTGCACCCATATAAAAACAAGAATGATCTATCCAGCATAGGCCATTATTGAAACAAATGCGCTTCCGAGTCTACTGTGCAAAAAAAATCCTTAACTCCCTTTATGGTGCTTCGAGACTTTCATACTTCTAGCAAAATTGAACCGAAAAGTACTTTCGTTCTATTTTGCTTTTTTGGGTCGGAAGAGGAATTTCTAGGGCCAAAACGTTAGACATTCCTGAAAAAATCCAGAACACTTGTACAAATCCCTAAAGATCCCCAAATCCCTATATAAAAAAGTTTGCCCTTAAAGGACTTCAAAAATTCCCATTTTAGGGGGTAAATCCCTCGAATGGAAACGGTGTCCTGCGTTTATCCCCCCCCGGAAAATATCCCCGTGGAAATAAGGCTTTCCAAATTTGAGAATTTTATTTGAGTTTTTTTTTCCGTAGGGGAAAATTTTTTTGTACTTGTGTATTATGCGCCACTCACTCAATTTTACGTGGGGGGGGGTAATTGCCGCAGGTTAAACGCCTAGAACCAATAGAAACACTGAATAATGGGCACATTAAGGCCTGAAAGGCACTTGATGTTTTTTTACCGATCGGATTTTTTTTACCGCCGCAGCCGTACCAGTAGGGGTGGATATAATGGTATTACAATGTTCACACTGGGTGGTAAAATAATTGGGCGGTAAAGGAAGTGCGTATGATTAAGCTCTTCCATTAATGAGATATTTGCGAAAAAAATACTGTGTCCAAATCCAATCACCTTTGTGTTTGAGCAGTCATTCTTAAAGCCGTGGGGACAAAAAAACAAAAACTTGAACGTAGAGAGCTGGGAGTTAAGGAGACGCACTCCTTCTTTATGTGAAATAATTTCTTGTTACTTGTTGCCTAACCTTAATTAACTTCTTTGGATTTTAGACGTTTTCTTTGTTTATTTCATGTAAATTTAGTAGCCTTTGTTAATAAGTTTTATCAGCAAATTCAACGCTCCACCATATGCTTTTTCTCTATTCGACATTTTCAATGCTGACTCCTGCTCTTACTTTTTATGAAACAAAAAAAACAAGAAAGTTTTTTTTAATGAAACAAAGAGTAATATCAAAACTTAGAACGGATAGAAATCCTTCCGTATATGAGAGGGACTGCTCCCTTCTCAATCCCTTACTCTTTACAAGTTTTATACTGCTTTAAAAATTGTTCCAATTAAACAGCCGTTATGTTTGGCAGTCATTCAAAAGAACCTGGGCAATAAGTCGAAGTTCAACGTAAAGAGCGATGGGTTTAAGAGGGAGTAACCCCTTCTAATGCACAATAATTTTCCTTCGTTTAAATTCAACGGTCATTATCATGAGATCATTGAGTCTGTCGTTTCCCGTCGTCGATAGCAGATAGTCCTTCACACGTCCTAATGCTTAGAAGAATTGTTCATTGCTGGTGGTCAGAGGCAAAGTAGCAACTAGCTTCATCTGTTTTAGAACTGCTGAATAGGCAACTGGGAGGTTGGACAAGATTTCGATAGCTCGAAGAAGATCCATTTTTGAATTATCACCTTTTGACAGATACAGCTTTGCAAGAGAAAGCTGGGATTCTATGGCATGGTCATCGGCATCGAGAATTCCTTAATAATGACACATAACCCTTTTCACTTTCGAAAGTTCGATAAAATCGGAACTTGGGGGGGGGGGGGTCGAAAGTAGATAAAGTGGCGAGCAGAGGCATATTTTGCATGAAATGTTGGTCCATCTCGCTTATGAAACGGTCTGTTACCTGGAAGTACAGAAGTTTACCGGAGTCTGATTGAACTGGCTGATTGCAATTGCGTTTACCGGTTTTTGAGTTTGAAATAAAGTCTTTGAGACGAATGAAAATGGCTTGACTTCTCTTGCTTCGAGCACTGGTTTTAGACTATGGAGATTTCGATTCCTGGATATCGCGTAAAGCCAAAAATTTGGATATGTTTTTACTTAAGTTGTTTCATTCGTTATCATTTCTTAGCTTTTGGAGTGTCTCATATGTCCGAAATCAGTGCAAGTCCCTTATAAATCAACAGACTTTCGGATTGAAATTGCACTGATGAAGAATGTACAATGACTAATGCTTTTTCCATTATGTACAAAGTTGAGATAAAAGAGGCAGAGTTGATTTTGTCCAGTAGTCCCTTTGCCTCACACACTGTCTCGCCATCTGTACTATCAGAGACTGCGGCAAGCACAGCAACAATAAAAGCAAATAGGGTTTTCACCTTTGAAATAGAGTGGACTAATAGCGAGTCTGGACAATCCTCTCAAGCTCCAAGACTTTTTGCCGGCTAATACGCTGAGATTCCACAAATAGCTCAAGTCGAGTATTGCTGCTTGATATGAATGCGTAAAGTCTTTGGACCACAGTAAAAAATGCCGAAAGTTCGCTGATATTTTTTAGGCAGTCAGTCAAAACCAAATTTAATCTGTGGGCGTGACAGTGTACATAAACTCAATGAGGCACCTTCTCCCTAAAATTTGCCTGAACTTCGTTAAATTCCCCACTCATAACGGATGCGCCGTCATAACATTGGGCAATGCACCGCATCTAATCTACACCAAGCTTTTCCCTAGTTTCACAAATCGAGGTGGATAGGCTCTCAGCGTCTAATTTGTGCATGTAATAGCAGCCGATTGGTCGCTCTACTACTTTTCCATTTGATATGTATCTGAATAGGATCGCTAATTGTTCTTTTCTAGAAACGTCTATTGTCTTGGCGTAAGGCATCTCCTATCACTGTAACTGCGTCATTTTGGTACTGATGACTGCAATGGTGACCATATCGGCGCTGTAACTTGGTTTTCAGCTTTTCGTTGCCTTTAGACACTTCCTCCATCAATTCAACCAAATTACCGCGGTTTGTAGATATTTCTGATTCGTTATGACTTCTTAAAGCAAGACCCTGGCGGCCAAGAAAGCAAATAGTGCGAAAAAAGTACTTCATACGATCTATGTTTTCCTGAACCTCTTGAGATCTGGATTCAGTTATGGCATTCGCTATAGATCTCGAAGTATCAGTACTATTTGTCTTAAATTCCGTCCATGCTGACATACAGTGCCAATGTTTTTCAGAACCATCATATTGCTTTAATGGAGTAGAACTGTCTTTCCACTTGCAAAATCCTGACTCAATGAAAGCCCTTTTTCCAGCAGTTTCTCCAGCCCTTCGAGTCCCCGTAGAAAAATGGCGGCAAGCAAACAAAACATGGAGTTCAAGTTTTTTGAGTATTCAATCAATTTATAAGTCTTGTAGTAATGTGCACTGAATTTCCTTCGTTAGAAGTGGAGGCCGGATACCTCTCAAGAGTAGGTTAAGCTGGTTTGTCGTACCGCGTCGTAGGAGAGGGGTTCTGAGAGAGGTTCTTGACTGCTACTGCTACTGAAACCCGCAAGGGTTCAGGGATGCAGACCGAACTTTCATGTTAACCTGAGCCATTTATTGTTCCGCTTGTTTCCGAAAGACTATCAGAGGTGGGTAAATTTATCTCCACTAACCCGATACTTTGACTGCTGACACTATCACTAGTTTCTTAGTTTTTCTTCCGCATTTTCACCACAAAAAAAAACCTAAGTTAGTTGTCGCTTTTTAGTCATAGTTTGATTACGAATTCTTCACAAGAACAATAAAGAAATACTGACCAGCTGAAGCTTTAAATGAACCCTTCTCAGAAATCACATTTCTGGTCGAGGAGTGAGTAGTAAAATAGCGTAGATGGGCTCTTAGACATTTCAGAACAAGATTTGTCTACTAATGGTAGAATTTGGGTGGTACAAGAGTGGGAAATACGGGACATTTCAAAACAAGGTCATCGAAAAGAACCAGTGTTATTTAATAGCTGTGAAAAAACCAAGCACGGGGGTGACAAAAAAAACGATCAGTTAGCCAGTCTCGCTGGTTCAATGTAGCACAACTAAATTAGAAAATAGCTGTGAAATATAAATGAAAGGTAATTTTTAAAGTTTAGGGGGTTGTGCCTCCCCTGCCCCACCCCCCTATTTGGTGCCTATGCCTGTTAATGTGATACCGAGGTTACCATAAATTTTTTGAGGGTTATCCCCCCTCAAACTAGACTCTTTCAATCAAAATTTAACTTTTGCAGAACAATGCATCGAGAAAAGGGCTTGTTTGGTGTATTTGCTTTTCGAAACTAAGTATAATTACCCACAATTAACTGCTGTCTACGCAATAAGAAATTTTGCCCAATCAGCAATAATGTGTGTGTGCGTGTGTGTGGATAAGAGGAGTGAGGTTAAGTAAACTTAAGTTTTTGAAAATTTTCTATTTCCTAGAAGGGTTTATACAAAGCTCTAACCTGACATGTTCTACCTTGATTGATTGTGTGTATTCTTTCCTTGTTAGCTGCTTTGAGTCATGGAACAAACATTCAATTTCGTATCATGGCATGAGAGGAAGTTTCCTTTTTTTCTCTTTATTTTCCTATGTGATATTGATTTCCCGTAGAAGGATGTCCTTGGGCTATAGGCTGCTAGATTTCGGTGCCATTCTCTTAATTTCCAAGCCATGACAAAATGAAAGCAAAGAGGCTTTTTAAAAAGCATCTTACTCATTTGAAATAATCATTATTGTCCTTTGTCACACGAATTTTTCGTGTGGAATTGAATTTCCATAAAGGGGGCGCAGGATTTTCTAGTATTATTTTAAAAAAAAACAAGGAAAGAATATGAAAAAGTTTTTTTCAGCTGAAAGTAAGGAGCAGCATTAAAACTTAAAACGAACAGAAATTATTACGCATATGAGGCGTTCACCTCCTCCTAATACCTCGCTCTTTAAGCTCAACTATTTTTATTAATTTCAACTACTTATTCTCCGGCCTTTGTTATTTTGGGGTCAGTCTTAAGGAATTGGGACAAAATTTAAGCTTTAGTGTATAGAGCGAAGTATTGACGAGGCGGTGAGCCCCCTCATGTACTTAATAAAAACATACGAATATAGAAGTTCCTTATGAAAGTTAATTCGTAAATTACGTATATTTTTTACTAATAAAAACGTATGTAAAAAATTAAAAGTTCCAGTTGTCTTTCTAAGTAACCAAAAGATTGGAGGGCAACTAGGCCTATGAGAAAGCAATTTAGCCAAAACAAAATTAGTATGCAAATTTCGTTTCAATTTTTCATGTGCGAAGAGCCAAAATCAAAACATGCATTAATTCAAAAACGAAAACAACTTTTTTAAGCTGAAAGTAGGGAGCGACATTAAAACTAAAAACGAACAAAAATTACTCCACATATGAAAGGGGCTGTCCCCTCCTCAACGCCCCGCTCTTTTACGCTAAAGTTTATTACTGTTTTAAAAAGTAGAGTTGAGAGAAAGAGTCAAACTTTAGCGTAAAGAGGGGAGCAAATTTATTATTTGTTTTTCTGCAGAACCACTTTATATGAAAAAGGTGGTCTTGGAAAATTTATGGGGGGCTCATTCGATTGGAAATTGGAAGTCTTAGCGAACTTTTAAGAATAAAAGTGGCTGGAGTGCCACTCAGCCCCATCCCTTGCTTTTTTTGCTACCTGGCCACCCATAACTTCTAGAGACATCCGATCAAAATTTTGAGATAGATATTTTGTTCAAAATAGATGAAATTCCAGTAAAAATAACTCCGTGGATGGCGTGACTACCATAGGCCCTGAAGGATGGACAGTAAATAACTTGGCAATTATTCAACTTTCAGGGAATGCCGAACTCGGTCAAAGACATGACGTTTAACCAGGTTGTCTAAACGGCATATCTGCTATATGTCAGGAACGGCAGAGGGCATTAATGTGAAGCTTTCATAGAATATTGAGAGGGGAGATGAACAAAATCAAAAGACACAAAGGGTGTATCTGTAATATCTCAGAAACTATTAAGGGTTTTGAGAGAATTTTTTAGTGGGCGTTGTGGGGCTGTTGAACTAAGTCAAAAGAAAGCCCGGGCATCCAGGTTGTCAGAAAGGCGTATCTTCAGTATTTCATGAACGAGTAAGGGTATTAAGTTGAAAGTTTCAGTGAATGTCGGACTAAAATCAAAGTCACTATTGCCTATGTATCCAGGTCGTCAAAAGGACACATCTTCTAAATATCGGATATGGCTAAGGGTACTAAGTTGGAACTTTCAAGGAGTCAAAAGATTTCATTTGCAATATCTCAGAAACGGTTAAGACGAAATATTTGGGTAATGTTGTGGGGGTTGAGTTGATGTCTTTAAGCAATGTTGAGGGGGATGTAGAACTAAATTTAAATTTACTTTGTGCATCCAGATTGCCAAAATTACCATAAAATGAGTCTTATTAATAATATTAACCAATGATAAAATTATGGCAGTAAAAATTAGCATAAATTAATTTTGAAAACTTTTACGACAAAGAAATTTAAAAAAAAATAAAGAGATTTATGAAAACCCAAAACGAGCAAAAATAGAGTCCTATGATAATTCAAGTTTAAAACCAGCAGAAACTACTATCAACAACAACAAATATCGCACCAAACATAACAGACACTGATATAGATGAATAAATAAATCTTAAAAGGAGCAAAAATTAAAACAAATAATTAAGCAAAGTTTTAAGTTTTTCCTTTTATATTTATAACTTTGAAAAGGGAAAAAATGTTGCTAATGAAATCTTGAATTGTTTAGATTTCCAGGAACTACTATCATTTGACTCTTTCTCGCAACTCTGCTTTTTAAAACAATCGATAACTTTAGCGTAAAGACCGAGGCGTCGAGGAGGGGACAACGCCTTTCATATACGGAATAATTTCTGTTCGTTTTAAGGTTTAATGTCGCTCCTTACCTGCAGTTAAAAAAAAACTTGTTTTTTTATTTAATATGACATAAGAACGGGTATCCTATTCAGGACATTCTTAAGCCTTGTAAACATGATTCATGTCTCTTAGCAATGATTTGTCATGGCTTTAGTAGCATGATTAAATAAAAAAAAAAACTAGTTTTTTTAACTGAAAGTAAGGAGCGACATTAAAACTTAAAACGAACAGAAATTACTCCGTATATGAAATGGGTTGTCCCCTCCGCAGTCCCTCGCTCTTTACGCTAAAGTTTGACTCTTTGCCACAATTCTACTTTTTAAAACAACTAAAAACTTTAGCGTAAAGAGCGTGGGACTGCGGAGGGGACAACCCATTTCATATACGGAGTAATTTCTGCTCGTTTTAAGTTTTAATGTCGCTCCTTACTTTCAGTTAAAAAAACTAGTTTTTTTTATTTAATTTCTGAACGTTTTTGAATTAATGCATGTTTGATTTTGGCTCTCCGCACATAAATTATTGAAATGAAATTAGTATATTAATTTTTTTTTGCTAAATGGCTTTCTCTTAGTTTTGATCAGACGATTTTGAGAAATAAGGGGTGGGGAAGGAGGCCTAGCTCCCCTCCAATTTTTCGGTTACTTAAAAAGGCTACTAGAACTTTTAATATTCAACGAACGTTTTTATTAGTAAAAAATATACGTAACTTAAGAATTAACTTACGTAACAAACTTTTATATTCTTATATTTTTATTATGTGTACGAGGGGGTTTGTACCCTCGTTAATACCTCGCTCTTTACACTAAATCGTAAGTTTTGTTCCAATTCTTTAAGAATGACCCCTGAATCAAATCGGCCGTAGAATAAATAGTTGAAATCACTAAAAATATTTTAGCATATAGAGCGAGGTATTTATCTCCTCCTAAATACCTCGCTCTTTATGCTAAAGTATTTTTAGAACCCTTCATATGCGTAATAATCTCTGTTTGTTTTAAATTTCAATGCTATTCCTTACTTTCATTTGAAAAAACGTTTTCATGTTTATTTTTTCATTGTTTTTTTTTATAGTAATGCTAGAAAATCCTGCGCCCTTTTCATTGAATTTTTTCCCCCATGGCATATTTCTCCAAGGAAAAATCCTCCCACATAGCCCCCCTCCCTCAACCCTACCCCCAAAACCAAAAAAATCCCCCTGAAAACGTCTGTACACTTCCCAATAACCATTATTATATGTAAACACTGGTTGAAGTTTGTAACTTGCAACCCCTCCCCCAGGGACTATGGGGGAGTAAGTCATCCCCAAAAACATAGTTATTAAGATTTTCGACTATGCCAAACAAAATGGCTATCTCAAAATTTTGATCCGTTGACTTTGGGAAAAAAAATGAGCGTGGGAGGGGGCCTAGATGCCCTCCAATTTTTTTGGTCACTTAAAAAGGGCACTAGAACTTTTCATTTCCGTTAGAATGAGCCATCTTGCGACATTCTAGGACCACTTGGTCGATACGATGACCCCTGGGAAAAAAAACAAAAAAAAACAAAAAAACAAACAAATAAACACGCACCCGTGATTTGTCTTCTAGCAAAAAATGCAAAATTCCACATTTTTGTAGATAGGAGCTTGAAACTTCTACAGTAGGGTTCTCTGATACGCTGAATCTGATGGTGTCATTTTCGTTAAGATCCTACGACTTTTAGGGGGTGTTTCCCCCTATTTTCCTAAATAAGGCAAATTTTCTCAGGCTCGTAACTTTTGATGGCTAAGACTAAACTTGATGAAACTTATATATTTAAAATCAGCATTAAAATGCGATTCTTTTGATGTAGCTATTTATTAAAAATTCAATTTTTTAGAGTTTTGGTTACTATTGAGCCGGATCGCTCCTTACTACAGTTCGTTACCACGAACTGTTTGATAGTGCAGTCACTAAAGCAAGAAATTCGGTAAATCTCAGAATAAGGAGGTTAAATGCAGGAAATTTGTATACACATTCAGGTGGGTGTTCTAAAAGTTAATTTCAAAAGGTTGTTCAATAGGCAAAACGGTTGATAGGCATGGATTCAACAACTTTTATTTTGGAGGGGATGGCGTGACGTTTTTGCGGTGACCTAAATCCGACAAAAACACCAAAAATAGGCAAGTTATGTGGAAATTAAAGAAACCATGGCAAAATTACAGGAAATTGGGGTCTCTTGGAGAAAATGGATCCGAGTGCAACCTACAGAAGTGATTACTCGGCTGGATTACTCAAAATCACTCAGAATTACTGAATTTCAATGTTTCTGAATCGAAAGTCCGTTCTGCGAGATGCAAGTTCCGTAGTTTGGTTATGGGTAAGACTGTCTGCATGAACTACTTTTAAAATCATAAAATCTTGAATATTCGTTTGACCTACAAATTGTTTGCGATCGGGAAATGCCACCCTTCTTGCTTCAGGTCAGAAATCTTCCAATCGTTGCACTCAACTTAGTGTTTATTTGTTGTTTTATATTCGTTTTTTTTAGAATTAGGATTCATTTTTTCAAAATGAACTTCCAAAACTTTAAAAATGTCCAGCACTGCACTTTGCATCACACTGATGAAAAATTTGCCAAGAACGGTTTGCTAAGTTGTTCTCAAAGAGAGGACCAGCGGGACAATATATGCCACTAATACTTCGATTCTCTTAAGTCTATATTGCTCTCCTGATCCTCCCTTTGAGAACAGATCCCGAAAAATTTTTGATGTATTTTCCCGAAAATGTGAAAATATGAGATACAACCATTCAGCGTAACAAGAGTAATAAAGTCGGTGAACCAATATGGGCTCTCGAGAGCTGTTATCGGGTGACTTGGATAAAATTATGTGAGCAAATTCTCTTCAAGCTTTGTCCTGTTGTCCTATCTTCTAGTATTTCTTATGGGATACATTTGTCAGTGTATGTATGGTGCTATTAAATCGTTTAATTTGTGATAATTATATATCATCTTCCAGCCTTTTTTTCCATTTACAGGCATTAGAGAAGTTCTACGAAAACGTATTACAAGCCTTTCTAAGACACTTGAACTTTGACGTTGTTCGGTGCATTATCATCGGCAGTCCAGGGTTTGTGAAAGATCGATTTTATGATTATCTGTGTGAAACAGCAGTCAGAACAGAGAACCGTGTCTTGTTTGACGCAAAACCTAAAATTGTTCTTTGTAAAACATCGACTGGATTTAAGCACTCACTAAAAGGTAAGAGGATTTTTCGGAATCTCTTAAGATTTTAGGACCGATTGGGATGAAATTATAGATAGAACATAATTTCCAACACACATCACTAACAACACATAACGAAGCAAAATCATAAAATCGAAGAAAAACTGAAACCAAGTTATAAAAATATGAATAGTAACTAAACTTGGTTTTTAAAATCAGTGCACTAAAAGCTATGCAATATCCTAATAAGTGGGTGAGAAAACTAAAATTAAGAAAAATATTAAAATTCTGTTTCTATACCAAACCAGTCAATATAGTTATACGGTTGTATAAGTATTCAAAAAGTTCCTTCCTCACATCAACGACCATTAAAATGAGTATTGGCCCAACGCAAATATAACGGAATTTTAGAAAAAGCGCCAATTCGTCCATTTCAATTGTATTGGTAACATTTTGTAAAAAGAAAAAATTTTGTATGAATTAGTAATTTGGGAACATTGACTTCTTTCGCAGGGCCACGTAAGCTGAAAGCAACCGATGTATCGCTGGTCTTTAACCTACTTTCATTGCCATATTCTTGTGTCGATTGTAACCTTGTTTGAGGGAATGGGTCTGAGATGGGTCTGATGGAATAACTGTCTCTGGTGCATAGCTCCAGACGCATGAGCGATACCGAATAAAGCAATTTGAAGGACTTTCTACTTAGGTTAATAGAGTGAGGGGTGTCTATAAGTATATATTATTGACACCACATTTTTTTTTGCCTGTTGTAACCTTGCTTGAAGGAATCTTTTGATTGCTTTAATGGGATAATCTTCTCTGGTGCATAGCTCCATATGCATGAGCGACACCGAATAAAGCTGTTTTTAAAGAGTTTCTGCTTTGGATTAATAGAATGAGCTGTGTGTCTATTTGTATATGTTTCTGTCTCAACAAGTGGTAGCACAAGGAGAAAAACCTCCGAAAGAGCCCTGACCTCTTAAAATCAGCTGTTTGTTATGCCGTAGCATATTTTACTGGCCGCAAAATATTAAATTTCTTCTTTTTCTTATGAAACGAACGAAAATCCCTGTTATTACTAATATTCTAGTATATATAGTTCTGGTATATATATATATATATATATATATATATATATATATATATATATATATATATTCAGTCAAATGATTGTTTATTTATATAAATATCGAAAAAATATTTCTTTCAAAACCAAATACATTCAATAGATTCTTTTTCTCGAAACATTGCTGTGCAAAAGATGAATTCTGATTTAAAGAGTTGTGTTTGAGGGGGCGGTAGCCCTCCTCACATTTAGGGTGACCCTGGTTACACTATTAAAAAAGAACAGATATTAAATGAGAAACAAAACAATCTTTCGTCAAATGAAACTAAAGAGCGACACTAAACCTCAAACGAGGGTCGTATTCTATGTCGGAATGGGGCTGCCCTCTCAACCCCTCGCTCTATACATTAAGTTCATACTTAGTCACAATTTCTTTAGAATGACTACCCAATGGCCGTTTCATTGGAATAAGAAGTGTTTATAAAAGCACTATAAAACTTTAGCGTAAAGAGTAAGGGATTGAGGAGGGAGCAACCCCCCTCGTATACGGAATGAGTTCTGTTCGTTTTAAGTTTTAATGGCACTCTTTATCTCAATCGAAGAAACCCGTTTTTTCTTTTTTATTGAATTGAAAGTAAGAACAGGAGTCAGCTTTGAAAATATCGTATAGAGAAAAAGCATATAGTAGAACGTTAAATCTGTTAAAAAAAAAAAACTTTTCGATAAATAGCACTAATTTCCCATGAAATAAACAAAGAAAACTTCTAAACTCCAAAGAAGTTACTTCAGTTACCTATTACTTATTATTAAATCTATCCAAGGGACAAATAAAAGCTTATATGAATGATTAATATTGTGGCAGAAGCAGCATCATGAAGCCCTTTGATAACGTAGTATATCAAAAGAATGTAAGCTGAATCTTTCAATAGTTAAAATAAAATTTAAACCTAATAGTGTTTTAGTTAGTCTTGTGAGCTGATTAAGTTTAGAAAATATGCTATTTCCTTTCATAAAAAGCTTTAAAATTTCAAAATTTGACACCAGAGAGGTCACACCATTGTCATCGGATTGTCTTTTCTTTTTTTGTGTTTTGACTGTTCAAGTTGTTGAAAACAGAATGAAGTTAATTTGCATATCCTCAACGGTCAAAAAGTACACCTGCCGTGACAGTGAGCTAATGTTGTATCTATACCCCTGCGCCGCACCGATAAGGGAAGAACGGCAGTGTCGTGCCGCCGAAAATTTTTTCGCGCTGACGCCGGTGAAATGTCGGTGACGCGCCGCCGGCACGATCATTGTTGACCGCATTCATCTACTAATCGATCAGTCTTTCTCAAATCCCAGCTTCAATTTACAACAGATTTGGCCTATTCTTGAGTTAGAAACTTCGCGAGTCGCTGGCTGGACGCTGGTCTTCTTCGTTATCCATCAAAGAAGTAGAAACCTGGTAGAAACAAAATGGCTGTGGCATTTCAGAACCCTTGCATAATAGTTAAAATATCTGAAAGCTGTGTATTCTTAACAAAATTAATTATCAAAATAAGTAGTTTTTTTTTTCATCGAGCATTGCTGTATACAAAATTTCAAATACCGTATCACAAAATCCATCATCTACCAGGGGCAACGCTATAACGTTGCCTATAGTAAAGGCCATATGATCCCAATGTTTGGTTATTATTTTTTTTTCGTCCAGAAGCACTTCATGTGGAAGGGATGATCGTATTGACTTTGGAGGAGGCTCATTCAATTGGAAATCGGAAGTTCTAGTGCTCTTTTTAAGATCCAAAAGTGATCGGAGGGTAACTAGCCTCCCCTCCACGTCTTTTTCCCCAAATGCATGAGATAAAAATTTTGAGATAGCCATTTGTTAAATAGTTCAAAGGTCAGATAGCAAAAACTCAAGTGTCGGCCCCACCCCCCAGGGTTCGGCGGAAGGCGTTGTAGGTTACGCCTCGGGGGCATATATGGTTCTTATGGAAGGAATTCTCGTACAAACTTCAGAGAAGGCTCAATTGATTAGAAATTAAAATTTCTAGTTCACTTTTAAGAGTCTAAAGAGATCTGAAGGCAGCTAGCCCCCTCCCCACGTCCTTTTCCAAAAACTTATCCAATACAAATTTTGAGATAGCCATTTTTTTAAAATAGTTCAAACATCTGATAACAAAAAGTCCGAGGTCAGCAAAGCCCTCCATAGCACGGGTGCAAGTGTTTTAAATTGTGCCTCGGGGGCGTTTAACGTTTCTATGTAAGGGGTGGTCGTATATACTTCGAAGGTGGGGCATTTGATTGAAAATCGAAAGTTCTAGTTACTTTTTTATGAGTCAAAAGCAAACGGAGGGCATCTACCACCCCTCTCCCTCCACACAAACACACACACACACACTCACTCACACACACACACACAGCCTCTTTTCCCCTAATTCATCCAATGAAAATTTTGAGATAGCCAGTTTGTTTGAAATAGTCCAACGATCAGATAACAAAACTTCTTTGTCAACGTACCCCCCCCCCAGAGCCCGGGGAAGGGTTGTAGCTTGTGCCGCGGGGGCATAGGAGGTTTTTGTAGAAGTGGTTGTCGTATAGACTTTTAAACTTTGAAAGGACTCAAATGATTAGAAATTAAAAGCTCTAATTCCCCTTTTAAAAGTCAGAAGTAATCTGATTACGACTAGCCCCCTCTCCCAACCTTGTTTTCTTTAAATGTGTCCAATTGAATTTTTTATGTAGCCATTGTGTCCAAAATAGACCAAAGATAATATAACAAAAACTCCAAGGATAAAACAGCCTCCCAGAATCCGGCGGCAAGTGTTGTAAAATGTACCCTTGGGGCATATAAGGTTTTCATGGAAGGGATGGTCGTATAAACTCTTGAGGGGGCTTATTCGATTGTTAATCATAATTTCTAGTGCCGTTGTAAGATTCAAGAGTGATCGGAGGGCAACTAGCCCTCTCCCCAGGCCCTTTTTTCCAAAATGCATCCAATCAAAATTTTGAGAAAGCTGTTTCCTTCGAAATAGTTTAAAGATCAAATAACAAAAACTCCGGCGACGATACAGCCCCCAGAGCCCGGGGAAAAGTGTTGTAAGCTATGCCCCGGGAGTATACGGTTTTATGTAAGGGTCGGTCGTATAAACTTTAGAGATGGCTTGTTTCATTGGAAATTGAAAGTTCTAGTTACCTGTTAATGAGTAAAAGGTCAACGGAGGGCATCTACCGCCCCCCCCCCCTCCACACGCACACGCACAAACACAGCCTCTCTTACCCTAATGCCTCCAATGAAAATTTTGAGATATGCAGTTTGTTTGAAATAGTCCAACGATCAGATAACAAAACTTCTTTGTCAACGTAAGTATATAAGGCTTTATGTAAGGGGTAGTTGTATAAACTTCAGAGATGGCTCATTTGATTGGAAATGGAAAGTTCTAGTGCCCTTTTTAAGATCCAAAAGTGATCGGAGGGCAACTAGCCTCCCCTCCACGTTTTTTCCCCAAATGCATGAGATACAAATTTTGAGATAGCCATTTGTTAAAATAGTTCAAAGGTCAGATAGCAAAAACTCAAGTGTCGGCCTCACCCCCCAGGGTTCGGCGGAAGGCGTTGTAGGTTACGCCTCGGGGGCATATATGGTTCTTATGGAAGGAATTCTCGTACAAACTTCAGAGAAGACTCAATTGATTAGAAATTAAAATTTCGAGTTCACTTTTAAGAGTCTAAAGAGATCTGAAGGCAGCTAGCCCCCTCCCCACGCCCTTTTCCAAAAACTTATCCAATACAAATTTTGAGATAGCCATTGTTTAAAAATAGTTCAAACATCTGATAACAAAAACTCCGAGGTCAGCAAAGCCCTCCATAGGACGGGTGCAAGTGTTTTAAATTGTGCCTCGGGGTCGTTTAACGTTTCTATGTAAGGGGTGGTCGTATATACTTCGAAGGTGAGGCATTTGATTGAAAACCGAAAGTTCTAGTTACTTTTTTATGAGTCAAAAGCAAGGAGGGCATCTACCACCGCTCTCCCTTCACACAAACACACACACACAGCCTCTTTTCCCCTAATTCATCCAATGAAAATTTTGAGATAGCCAGTTTGTTTGAAATAGTCCAACGATCAGATAACAAAAACTTCTTTGTCAACGTACCCCCCCCCCCAGAGCCCGGGGAAGGGTTGTAGCTTGTGCCCCGGGGGCATAGGAGGTTTTTGTGGAAGTGGTTGTCGTATAGACTTTTAAACTTTGAAAGGACTCAAATGATTAGAAATTATAAGCTCTAATTCCCCTTTTAAAAGTCAGAAGTAATCTGATTACGACTAGCCCCCTCTCCCATCCTTGTTTTCTTTAAATGTGTCCAATTGAATTTCTTATGTAGCCATTGTGTCCAAAATAGACCAAAGATAATATAACAAAAACTCCAAGGATAAAACAGCCTTCCAGAATCCGGCGGCAAGTGTTGTAAAATGTACCCTTGGGGCATATAAGGTTTTCATGGAAGGGATGGTCGTATAAACTTTTGAGGGGGCTTATTCGATTGTTAATCATAATTTCTAGTGCCGTTGTAAGATTCAAGAGTGATCGGAGGGCAACTAGCCCTCCCCCCAGGCCCTTTTTTCCAAAATGCATCCAATCAAAATTTTGAGAAAGCTGTTTTGTTCGATATAGTTTAAAGATCAAATAACAAAAACTCCGGTGACGATACAGCCCTCAGAGCCCGGGGACAAGTGTTGTAAGCTATGCCCCGGGAGTATAAGGTTTTATGTAAGGGTTGGTTGTATAAACTTTAGAGATGGCTTGTTTGATTGGAAATTGAAAGTTCTAGTTACCTTTTAATGAGTAAAAGGTCAACGGAGTGCATCTACCGCCCCGCCCTCCTCCACACGCACACGCACAAACACAGCCTCTCTTACCCTAATGCCTCCAATGAAAATTTTGAGATATGCAGTTTGTTTGAAATAGTCCAACGATCAGATAACAAAACTTCTTTGTCAACGTAAGTATATAAGGCTTTATGTAAGGGGTGGTTGTATAAACTTCAGAGATGGCTCATTTGATTGGAAATGGAAAGTTCTAGTGGCCTTTGTAAGAGTCATTAAAACTGATCAGAGGGTATCCATCCCTCCCACGCCTTTTTCCCCAAATGCATTTGATAAATTTTTGAGATAGCCATTTTGTTCAAGAGAGTCCACAATTCAAATTACTAAAATACATGGGTAGAGAAATCCTCCATAGCACCCGGGACAAGAATTGTAACTTATGCAAGCTGTAAGTTTTTTAAGAATCGAAAGTGATCGAAATGTAACAAGCTCCCTTCCCCTCCTTGTGTCTTTTTTCCCAAATGCATCATATCAGAATTTTGAAATAGCCATTTTTTTCAAAATAGTCCAAAATTCAAATTACTCTGAATTACTCTGATTTACGGGGAAATGGCTCTGAGTTACGGAACTTAATTATTGTTACTTTCATACTTTGTTTACTTTGATACTGGAATTTGAATTTAGTTATTTACTTGGTAACTTCGGTTTACGGTACAAGGGCTGTAAGTTATGCAAGTTGCTTATTGTTACTTTGATACTTTGTTTACTTTGATACCTTGTTTACTTTGATGCTTTCTTTACTTTGATGCTTTGGTACTTTGATACTAGTTTTGATACTTCGATGAAAGTTTAATGTTGAAAAAAACGTATTGTGAAATAAGGATCTTTTTTGAAGCTTGAAACTTTTTGCAATGAAGAAATGAACAAAAATTAAGTAAGAAAAAACTTTCTGAAAAAGAAGTTTTTCAAAGAAAAGTGAAGGCCGTATTAAACTTAAGATAAGCAGATACAAATTCCTGCTAAAATTTAAACTCAAAACTACCAGAAATTACTATTAAAGAATAAATGAAAGAGTAAAATGAAGGGAGTAGGGATTAAGTACTTCTATTGAATGGTGTCTGCACTACAAATAAGAGTATGGTTACTGTCCGTTTCTCTAATGGTAAAAGTATAAGGCCTAGTGTGTATTTGGCACATTACTAAAAGGAATTATGTTAAAAATATTTCCTTTTGTACTTATGATAACATTAAAAATAAAATGAAAATTGCAGTGAAGCCAGACCAGGATTTACCAATACGCCCTATTCCCGAAGTTTTGGGGGATTTCCCCGAAAATCTTGCAAAAACGGAGCGGCAAAAATGCTTGGGCCTCGAGACGTCAAAGCTTTAAATCCGGCCCTCGGTAAAACAAAATCTTGAGCTGGTGAGCTTTCAGCAATTAATATTATTATATATCAAATATTCAGTTTAATTTTATTAGCTCTTGCCAAAATTGTTAGTCTATTTTCGACTTAAAAATTATTTCGAAGTGGGGGATTCTTAAAAACCTGAAACTTTGGCAACCCAAAAGAACAGAAATTAATTAAAAAAAAAAAAAAAAAAAAATCAGAAGAAGTTTTCCAACAAAAAGTAAAGGCTACATTGAACTTAAGATCAGAAGAAATTAAATAAACAATCAAAGCGAACAATCATAAAATAAGTACTAATATAAATGAGTAGGTAAATCTTAAAACAGGCGAAACTTATATTGAATTTGCAGATCAAGCTTAAAACGAACAAAAATCTCTACAAACAAGAGTCTGGTTTTTGCCTCCTCTCACTGTAAAAGTCTATAACCTACTGCGTCATTGGCGCTTCACTGAAAACGAATTATATTACAAATATTTTGTTTCACAGTTATTGCAGCATTGAAAATGAAAATATAATTACCTTACCTTAGACTGTAGTTCCTCCAGTGCCTCCGGAGGCACACAGGGTGTCGATAAGTAGCATGCAATCTTTCCTCATGTCCTCCCACTCTGGAATGAGACTCGTCTGGAGGACTCTTCTGTGAGGTTTATACGTCCTATGGAGCGTGTTCTTTGGTCTTTCTCTACGACGAGTGCCTTCTTTTTGCCAGTGGCGGAGCATTTTTGGAAGTCTGTGATCTGGCACGCGGAGGATATGTCCAAGGTATTGCCGTCTATGCTGTTGTACAACGGCTGCAATATCCGACTGGCCTGTGCGGGTACGGATCAATCGTTGCTGACTCGGTCTCTCCAACTGATTCTAAGGATTCGGCGAAGACAGTTATTCTCGAAGGCGGTAAGGTGTTTCTCCTGTTCCGCAGTTAGCTTAAGGCATTTCATGGTGTAACTCAAGACAGACTGTACATTGCTTTGGAACAACCTGAATTTCAACTCCAGCGAATGTACAGTGGATTTCCAGACTAGTAGAAGTTTCTTAAATGAAAAGAATCCGGCTTGAATCTGAAAAAAACTGTCTACGCTGAGTTCAAATATCACGTATTTTGATGTCGGATTCACGACTAACCGGAAAATCCAACCGGAATCCGGAAAACTGGGTTTTTAGATAACTTCAAAAGGGGAAAAAATTGTTTGATGAAACTCACTTTGTAGATTCCTTGGGTCAAAAGTCATGTCGAGTTTGAATATCGGTATTATTGCTAAAACATTAAGGGTGGTGGAAGCGGCCAAAATTTTTCAACAGCTTGAGAAGGTAATTTGGTTTGCTGATAAAACTTGGTCGCATGGACTCCTAAGACCAAGGTTAGGTCAAGTCTTGAACATGAAAGCTGCTTCTTAAGACTGAGAGGTTACAATTTGGAATCTTCCAGTAAAGCAACTTACTTTAGCATTGGGTTTCAGATACGGTGAATCCGAAGACGAAATTTCGTTTTGATGTCGGATAAACCAATGAATTAGAGAATCGAGTTTCTGAAAGACTTAACAAGGAAACAAATCGAAATTGTCATAGCTTGCAGTGAATCAGAATATGAAAACTCATTTTATATTCCATGGCTTGCGTTCCCAGTCAGTAAGGTTAGGACAAGTCTCGAATATGTAAGCTGCTTTTTAAGACTGAGAGGTTAAAATTTAGAATCTTCCAATAAAGCAACTTAATTTAGCATCGGGTTTCAGATACAGCGAATCCGAAGACGAAATTTCGTTTGGATGTCGGATAAATCAATGAATTCGAGAATCGAGTTTCTGAAAGACTGAACAAGGAAACAAATCGAAATGTTCATAGCTTGCAGTGAATCAGAACATAGAAACTTATTTTATTTTCCATGGCTTAGGTTCCCAGTAGGGAAGGGCACGCACAAAAAAAAATTCAAAAATTCATTTCTTTAAAAGAAAATTCTTCAGAACAACATGGGTTCCTGTCGATTGCTGTGCCTCGTTTCGAAAGTGATCGGAACGAAAGAGGTTGGTAAATCCAGATTGGTGTTTTTTTTTCACGCTAATACTTTTGGAAAAAAGAACTTCAAGATTGGCAAAACTCACCTTTGAATCAGCTATAGTCCTCTCAGGAGCTTCCATGTCCAGATCAGCATCTGGTTCTTCTTCTGTCGCAGTTAACCATAAACAGGAGGTCTCCAGTGCGCAGTCCGCACTGCTGTTTGCTCGCTGTTACATGAAAACTTAAGAATCTTCTTTATTGACATGAAGCTAGATGAGCTGGATCAAAAATTTTGTTGAATCCCCATCTGCGTAACCTTCTTTTTCCAGGTAATGAGTAATAGCTGTCTATTAAAATTTTTCACGATTGTGAAAAGACCCAAAAGAATAAGACTGTGAAGACATTCGTTGAGAAGACAGCACTGAGGCTGAAAATGAAACTAAAAGGTTCAGGCTGTGATTGTTGACGACAACTTAGACAGTTCTCTTGGGTAAAACAGAGAAAAAAAATTGTTAACTTAGTTCTGATTTGGGTTGCAGTTGGCAATTTTGTAAAAGTTATCTATTAGGGCCATTAATGAGAAGGTAGAACTTACTGCAGATGTCAGTGTGATTAATATGAGTAGTGGTAGAGGTAATGTGTGAAAGTGGCTGGGACAGCCAGATCATATCTACTACAGGAAATAGTTTTTAGGGTAAAACTCCCGAGTGATTGTACAGTGTGTGATTTTGGACAAATCTTTTTACTAAAATGAATCTTCCCTAAACAAGTACAATAGGTTATTAATCTTGGACCTAATGCAGATAGTTGTGGTTTGTTGACTACAATCTTATTGCCAAGACTATTTAAATATGATTACTCTTTTTCACGACACATGTCAGTGATTGAATCTGTCCATGTTTGAGATACATCAATTAGATCCTTGTCCAAGATTGGGCGATAGCTTATTTTCCAAGGTTAAACTCAAGATAAAAATTTGCAATTACTATTAGGTCTCTACTATTAACTGTCTGTGCATTTAAAATAGTTACCACTGTATATGGGCGAAATATTCAAACTAAAAAAAATACTTATTAAACAAGTTTATACAGAATAAGTAGAGAAAAATTAATTTTTCAGGGCATAAGATAGATATAACTATGGAGATGGTGATTAGGGAGACCTGAATTTGTAGTTTCATTCCCATTCATTTCTGTCAATGTCTGAAGTAGGTCCCCCTCCAGTAATTAGGCACCTCACAGTATTCCTTGTTATTACACCTCCAGTGGTTTTGTGACAAATAAGGAAACACATTAAATGTCCTCGATGTTAAATTCAGAGTTTAACAGTTAGGAACTTGAGAATTTTCAGAACCTCCCGTTTCAAGTAGCGCTGCTATGTCACGGAATCAAAACCTCAGAGTTTATTAATATTTTCCTATGGCAAGGACTTAAGAAATACTGATTCTTTGCTATACCACGGTGTCTTGAAATAAAGAGGTCCTTAAATTTCAATTTCCTACCTGGAATTTAATCTGGTGTCTGTTCGAAAGATAATTGTCTATTCAGTGGATGCCCTACAAGAACTAGTGCTGAATAGAAACTCACCCGGGAAGCACAAGGAATTCTTTGTGTGTGCACTTTTTGTTTAATTTTGAAAACCGCACTTGATTTCTGAGTAGGAAAATTGAAATCCTTAACCATACGAGAATAGAAACGCTCCAACATTGCGGTTGACGCAATAAAGAATTGGCGAAAATTAATTCAAAGTCAGGGGAACGCCGCCACCTCGGCCGATGGTGATGCGTCGACTGCGTTGCGACGCTTCAGCGGCGGTCGACCGGGCCTCTCGTTGGTAGCGTTCGGTGCATATGCTGGCGCTGCGCCGGGGGTTTGTTGTATCATTATTTGCTTGTGACTCATTTGATGGAACTCTGGAGAGGTCAAATATTTATTCTGTTGAAAGCTATTGATCTCTCTTCCTCTGAATGATTTCCATTCAATAAAAATCTTAATGTAAACAAGTTCAATGTCTAATTATGACCTCTTCCCATACCGTCCTGATATTATCGCTTTTTTTGTGTCCCCCCCCCCTTTCTTTTACCGTTTTTTAACCAAAATAAGATTATTCTTATCAAAATAAGAATTCACTCTTCACCCACCCCGTTCATCTGCAAATTACTTTGAGCAGCAGAAACTGTCACCTTTAGAACAAAAACTAAACACATGTGTCGCTTTTAGGAATTAAAGAGAAATCGACTAAAATTAATAATTTCAAAGATGTATCATTGCAGAGAGCTATATATCGTCCTTGGCAGTCATCTCTAAGACATTCTCTTGTATGATTGTTCTCTATTTTTTTAGTACCCAGAGCGGAAAATAAAAAGTTCACAGCACAGTACTGAACATTTAACTTTTTTAATTAGTATATCTGAGAAAAGAATGGATTGCGACTGAGAAGTTGGTTCAAGTACCAAATTTTATGGTTTTTATGGTTGTATGAGGAACAAGTAGCTTGATATTATTTCCACTAGCTCTCAATTTTTTCACTGCCAAAGTAACAGAACTCATAGTATGTTGCGTTCGTATATGAAGTATTGCCGAGGTGAGAGTGACTGTTACATGAAGTGTTGTGGCAAGAACTTTTCGCAAAATGAAATTGGGTGGAGCGGGCGTTAATTTTATGTCCACTTTAATATTCGGTGGTAGCCACTGGGTATATTAAAAATCTGGTGATTTATTTTCCCAACTAAATGTAATTCAATAGGTATCGCCTCTCTAAGTGTATTTGTAGTATCAGTGTCTGTCTTTTATTCATATCGATTGGCTGAACCCCTCCATTCACTATATGACTTTGTTGTCATCAACATGAACTGTATCCAGCTCGTATGATTTGAGAGATTGTTGCTATTTCTCACCAACATTCCATTTATGTAGACACTGATTTGTCGAAATAAATTATGTAATACAGAATTTTCATATGATATTCCATCTGTAAGACTTGAAATTTTTCGTCATATATCTTGACTATCACATGTAAGTCAATAAATGTGGAAGACAAATCCACGAAATAATTGTCATTGGAATAAATTTGAAAGTGTATGTTTTCACATAGCGGGTGTTGTGGGCTCTATGTTTTAAACTAACATCAACATTTTCTGCATTGAAAAGATTTAAAGATGAAGTAATTGATGGATGGGACTCCTTGTGTGGTAGATATGCCATTTCAGTCTAGGAAAAGAAATCCTTTTTGAGCTAACAATTATCTTCTTTGGTTTCCTTGGTTTCTTCTTCTTTGACAAGAGTGATGTCTTTCATTTCTGACCTGAGTAGTGACTGATGAGAGATGCGTTGTTTCTTGACCTTTTTAAACCTTTCCCATTTTGTCGAAATTTCAATCGCTCATCAAGGGATCTTGCACTGGACCTTAGATTTTCCGAAACACTTTTTAAAATCCTTGCTAGAGTCTCAATCGTGAAGTGTAGAGGATGTAATCTCTGTGGCGGCCAGTAAAACATATTTTTTACCCAGGGGTAGTTCAGAGCGAAATAACTAAGCAGACCAACTGCCAAGACCATTGCCCGACATTCATGAACAACCTTTTTTAATATTCCATTCCATTACCCATTTGTCTTGGACTAAGACCAGCAACAGAGTAGTCAATATCAGGAAAAACAAAGGTAATTTTTCTATTATACATTTTGCTATTGAAAGTGTCAAAAATGACATATAGTCACGGCCAAATCTTTTGTCATTGCTAAAGGATCACCTAATTCAGTTCTTAATGTTAACTGGCAGAGTTCCAAATAGGAAGTTCTTACAGGGATATATTAAAAATGCCTTATATTGTAATGATGAATTTTATCGTGCCTGTTTTTTTTTTCGTTTAAGAACACGTAGGAGCGGAATGTTGCTATTTCCAACTCTCGATGTTTCAACGAATGAAGTGTAAAGAAATATACAGCTGTTCGGGGAGAATCTTGGTACATAGTCGGCGAAAATGACACGATTCATGCCACAGGTGCTTCCAGCACTTGTACCATTGATTATATTTTGTTTAAAACCAAGAACATCTCTCAGGTTATCGTTGAGAATAACCTTATCATTGTCAATGGGAGAGCTAATGTAGATCTTACCCTGTTCCATTGAATAGTTGAGTTTAAAGGCACCATTTTTACGAGCAGATATTCCTCTACTTAAATACACGACGCAAATTATTCATAACTCCTTGTATGGCAATGTGATGAATGGATATTCACCCAAGTCATTGATTCTATCCACTGCTAGGTAACGAGTGGCCAATCATGTAGTCTAATTTTTGTGTCATATGTACGACCTTTTCTCAGGATATAATATGCATTTTTGAGAATACAATCGAAAAGAGCAACTTCATACTCGCCATTGAATTTGATTGTGGGAGAGAGTTTTATCCCAAAATCATGTGTTTTTTTCAAATAATTGTAGAGTGGATCAGAGATATTGGACATGAATGCAACATAGAAATCACTCGGCGTTATGTATTCTTATCAAATCAGATCAAAATCATCAGAATCAGAGTTATAGCCTAGGCAACGAATAAGCAACTGTCTCTCGCCACTGTGTGTACGACTCTTTAATATCTTTTCGATATGATAGATTTCACTATTATTTTTGACTTTTTGAATTTCATAGTCGTAAAAACCACCGAGAATTTCTTCATCTTGTGTGTCTCGTAGAGGATATGTTGCAAAACTAAAGACTTTAGTTTTTTGATAATGGTTACCACGAACCCTATGATTTCATTTTGTAGATAATCTCTCGCTAGTCCTTTTTTAAGTCCAGTAACTTGAGAAAGTGTGGTGGGGGAACTTAGACTTCCCACTTCATATGTATTTTCATAAACACGTTTCAAAACTTCAACCATTTTGAACGCAAACACGTAGTGTAGTGTCCGCCACCCTTTTGCATACTAGCGGGTGTTGATGATGGGGATGAGTTTATATCAATACGTCTTCGCTTTGTCTCACCAGCACTGGTGCCATCAAATCATTGTTTCTACTACTACTAATACTAGCAGCACTAGCTATGCTAATATTTTCCAAGATTAATTTAAAATCTTCTTCTTCTTCTTTTAATGTTAAACTGCTACGATGTTCCATTAATTTCTTTAGAATTTGCTTATTGGTAATAAGATTTTTCGGGAAATTTAATGTGATTGAAAAGTTGTATAAGTGATTGTCAAGTGATAAAAGTCCTTCACGATTTGTAACCATATCATATATTCAGTCAAGTAGATTTTGACTTTTCCCCTGAATAATGATTTGTTTTTCTTTACTGCCACCTTGAAGGTGTTCACTTTCCATGAGGTATGTCAAGAAAATTTTACTTTGTTTACTATGTGAGTGTAGCAGCAGATCTCGAACACTGGACAAACCTTTGAATCTTTCTCCTTTTGTGTTGTTGTTCCAGAATCTTGAAAGGTGTTTCCTTTTTATCAATGACACTTAAATTGACCGGCCTCGCGTGACTTGGTTTATGTTTGTCCACTCGTCGAATTGCATCTTAAGCAAAAGTATCATCGGCAATATTCTCTTCATTAATGAATTTACTGAGATTATTCTCAAATTATTCCATTTGTGAAAAGGCAAGTTCTATTGGTGTCAACTTGTAGGGTTTAGTCATTTTTCTAGAGAAAACTATTTACAAGTCCTGCAATTATTATTTGTAAAAGTGCAAAAAATGCTACAAACCGCTTGGAGAAGACGTTTTCTTTTATATTCTAAATCTTTTCCTTTGTTATTACTTCTTGCTAGGGCCCTTCCATTGAACGATCTTACTTTTTCTATTGCCTGACTACTTCTGGCAATTGAACATTGCCCTCAGTTCAGATATGAGATTAATCAATTCTTTATCAATACCGTGTTTGAGTATGGCGTTCCTAAGTGCCGGTTTTGAACTGCTTAGAACGGAAAATAAATTTCTATTTTCATTTAGTTGTTTCAGTGTCATGATGGCAACTAATGACTTTTTTTTAATGTTCACTGGAAGATATACGGTAATTTCATTGTCAAAAATATCTGTAATTGCACGCAAATCCTTAAGTGTATCCTGATTGAGACCCAATAGAATTTAACTATAGGGTTTATTTGTTGCTGGTTGTATGCTGAAAATAGAATTTCTTTGAGCACAGGGATATATATGTGTTTTGAGAGTTATTAGAGAACTTGAGTCACGAACAGCCCTGCAAATGATATTGTAGGTACAATTCAAAGCAAGTGTTCTCATACATTTGCCCTGATGAATGAAGTTGTGTTTAACTAGGGTTACGGATATTTTTTTAATGATTAGAGCGGAGAGTAAATTATTGTAGCATTTTCTGAGACGATTCTTCCATGGATTCAGCCAAACATCAATAATCAACCAAGTGTTTGGTTCAATAATGTTGAACACATCAAGTCCCAGTATGAATTTTGTGTCTGGAGCAATGGCCTTTATTTTATCATAGGACTCTTGCCAAACACTAGGAATAACGGATTTTTCGGGTTTTCTAAAAACATTTTATCACGATTAAATTTGTTTTGCCCGACATTGATGGACCACAAAGAAACTATCAGAATAGTTTTTTAAATTGATATATATATATATATATATATATATATATATATATATATATATATATATATATATATATATATATATATATATATATATATATATATATATATATATACATATATATATATATACTTACCATGGCAAAAGCCGATGAAGATGCTCAAAGAGTCTATGCCAAAAAACTTGCTGCTGATAGAGAAAGTCAGAAAAGAAAGCGTGCCGAGGAATCAAAAGAACAGCAAGGAAACAGGCTTGAGGCTGATAGAGAAAGAAAGAACAGAAATCGTGCCGAGGAATCAAAAGAACAGCAAGGAAACAGGCTTGAGGCTGATAGAGAAAGAAAGAACAGAAAGCGTGTCGAGGAATCAAAAGAACAGCAAGGGAACAGGCTTGAGGCTGATAGAGAAACAAAGAACAGAAAGCGTGCCGAGGAACTACCAGAGCAACGCGGAAGCAGACTTGCTGCTAAAAGAGAAAGTGAAAAAAGAAGGCGTGCCGAGGAATTACAAGAACAGCAAGAAATCAGGCTTGCTGCTGATAGAGAAAGTAAGAAAAGAAAGCATGCCGAGGAATCAGAGCAACCTGAAAGTTATCGCCTGGCATTCAGGTACAACCCAGTCGATGATTATAGCTTGAGTAGATGTGTTCAAATCGGGACAATGTCTAAAATTTGTCCCTATTGCAAGGCCTTGAAATTCAATGGTGAAACAATGGGAATGTGTTGCGCCTCAGGAAAAGTTAAACTTCCTCTATTGGCTGCACCACCAGAGCCATTGAAGACGAATGAATGCTTGCCTGAAAAATTCTAATTTATGGGCACACGTAAAAATATTAAAATTAACTACAAATATGCGTGTTCGATTGCAAAACGATGACTCTGGTCAAACATTTTCAGATCAATTGCTGACAATTGGAAACGGAAAGCTCCCAGTAGACTCAATTTCAGGACGTATACAACTACCTGCTGATTTCTGTAATTTAGTGACGTCCAAAAATGAATTGATTGAAAAAGTATTTCCGAATATTCTAAAAAATTATAAAAATAATAAATGGCTAAGTGAAAGAGCGATTCTCGCACCCAAAAATATAGACGTCCACGAAATCAACAATATTGTTTTGACCAAGATTCGAGACCAGGCAGTCCTTTACAAGTCAGTCGACACAGTTTTGGAACCAAATGAAGCGGTTAATTATCCATCTGAATTTTTAAATTCCATAGATCTTTCAGGGTTTCCACCACACGTGCTACAACTAAAAATAGGCGTACCAATAATACTTTTAAGAAATATAAACCCACCAAAGCTTTGCAATGGCACTCGACTTGCCGTAAAAAAAAAACAATGGAAAACCTAATAGAGGCCACAATCTTGACAGGGCCTTTTGAGGGTGAGGCTGTTCTTATTCCTCGCATTCCCATGATTCCAACGGATCTGCCTTTTCAATTTAAAAGATTGCAATTCCCAATTCGATTAGCATTTGCAATCACCATTAACAAAGCTCAAGGTCAATCATTAGAAAAATGTGGTATAGATCTAAATACTGATTGTTTTTCCCATGGACAATTGTACGTTGCATGTTCGAGGGTCGGTAAACCTGACAATATATTTATATGCAGCGACAATTGGACAGCGAAGAATGTTGTATATTCGCAAGTTTTACGCAGTTAATTTGTATTGTATCTATCTATCTATCTATCTATCTATATAAAAACGAGTTGTGTGGATGCATGTTTGTTTGTTTGTAAAAAGAGCGTTTGCATATGACGTCGTTATTAGTACATACGGCTTTGTATATGCACAGACAATGGAAAAGCCAAGAATGTTGTTTATTCGCAATTTTTACGTAGTTTGAAACACATATATAAATCTATCTATATTCACAGGTGGGACACAGGGACACAACTACAATGGCGCATAACTAATATGGCACGTAACGACTTACGCGCGCGGGGGGGCTTGGGGGGGCGCGAAGCGCCCCACCAACTAGGTGTTGGGGTGGCGCGAAGCGCCACCCCAACAGTTAGTATATATATATATATATATATATATATATATATATATATATATATATATATATATATATATATATATATATATATATATATATATATATATATATATATATATATATATATATATATATATATATATATATATATACAGAGAGAGAGAGAGAGAGACGAAAAAGAATATATATATATATATATATATATATATATATATATATATATATATATATATATATATATATATCCCAACAGACCCCCCGCGCGCGTCAGTCGTTACGCGCCACTGTAGTTGTGTCCCTATGTCCCATCTGTGAATATAGATATATATATATATATATATATATATATATATATATATATATATATATATATATACATATATAAATATATAAATATATATACACATGTTCGCGTAGAAATCTATTAATGTTTAAGTTTACAATGACTGATGAAGATGCTCAAAGAGTCTATGCCAAAAAACTTGCTGCTGATAGTTCCTCGGCACGCTTTCTTTTCTGACTTTCTCTATCAGCAGCAAGTTTTTTGGCATAGACTCTTTGAGCATCTTCATCAATCATTGTAAACTTAAACATTAATAGATTTCTACGTGAACATATGTCTTATATAACTTGAATGACGTCACCGTCAAAGCAAAAATGACGGCAACTAATTTCATGACTTAATTTAAGAACTTAATTTCTGTGTTGACTGACGTCATGAAATTAGTTGTCGTCATTTTTGTTATGACGATGCTTAGTATATTGTAAAACACATTAATTTGGTTAATAATATACCATTTAAAACACCAAAATGAACATGCTGGAGTAGTCACTCGGTGAGAGAGGGTGTCAGAACGGAGAATGAAGGTCCTAGGTTCAAATCCTGGTTAGGCTAAAAAAGGTAAAAATCTAAAAACTAAAAAAAAACTGAAAAAACTAAAAAAGGCAAAAACTACAAAAAAACTAAAAACTAATAAAAAAAAAATTATGAATAAAAATAAAAAAAAATAAAAAAGATAAAAACTAAAAAAAGTAAAAAGAAAAAACGAAAAAAAACTAAAAAGCTAAAAAAAAGGTAAAAACCAATAAAAAAACTGAAAAGAAAAAAAAGAATAAAACTAAAAAAATTTTCATCTAAAAAACTAAAAAAAACTAAAAAAGGTAAAAACTAAAAGAACTAAAAAGAAAAAAAAACTAAAAAAAAGGAAAAAAACTGAAAAATAAAGGAGAAAAAGAAAACTAAAAAAATATAAATAAAAATAAAAAAACTAAAAAGATAAAAACTTCAAAAAAAACTAAAAGGAAAAAAGAAAAAAACTAAAAAACCTAAAAAAAAGTCAAAACCAATAAAAAAAACTAAAAGGAAAAAAAAGGGAAAAAATTAAAAATTTATTTCATCATATACCAATTCAAAAAAGAATGTATACCGGGATGACGACCGGGACACAAGGAATATAAATGACACAACTACAACGGGGACGCCGGGGGGCACAGGGGGATATAAATGACGACCGGGACACCGGGACACAAGGAATATAAATGACGCCCGGGACACTCAAAGAGAAATCAGAGACTGGGACACCGGAACACAAATGACGACCGGGACACAGGGAATATAAATGACGACCGGGACACAGGGACATAACTACAAAGGGGACGCCGGGGTGCACAGAGGGATATATAAATGACGATGGCGACTCAGGGAATGGTCGATTAGCAATCACCATCAACAAAGCTCAAGGGCTATCATTAGAATCATGAGGTATAGATCTGAATACGGATTGTTTTCCCATTGACCATTATATGTTGCATGTTCAAGAGTCGGTAAACCTGACAATCTATTTATATGCACAGACAATGGGACAGCAAAGAATGTTGTATATTCGCAAGTTTTACGTAGTTAAAAACATATATATATATATATATATATATATATATATATATATATATATATATATATATATATATATATATATATATATATATATATATCTATATTCACAGGTGGGACATAGGGACACAACTACAATGGCGCGTAACTAATATGGCGCGTAACGACTTACGCGCGCGGGTGGGCTTGGGGGGCGCGAAGCGCCCCCACCAACTAGGTGTTGGGGTGGCGCCACCCCAACAGCTAGTATATATATATATATATATATATATATATATATATATATATATATATATATATATATATATGTGTGTGTGTTTGTATATATATATATGTGTGTTTGTGGGGCGCTTCGCGCCCCCCCCCCCCAAGCCCCCCCCCCCCGCGCGCGTAAGTCGTTACGCGCCATATTAGTTACGCGCCATTGTAGTTGTGTCCCTGTGTCCCACCTGTGAATAGAGATAGATATAAATATATGTTTTTAACTACGTAAAACATGCGAATATACAACATTCTTCGCTGTCCCATTGCCTGTGCATATAAATAGATTGTCAGGTTTACTGACTCTTGAACATGCAACATATAATTGTCCATGGGAAAAACAATCCGTATTCAGATCTATACCTCATTATTCTAATGATGTTTCCCTGTGTCCCGGTCGTCATTTATATTTCTTGTGTCCCGGTCGTCATTTGTGTCCCGGTGTCCCAGTTTGTAATTTCTCTTTGAGTGTCCCGGTCGTCATTTATATTCCCTGTGTCCCGGTGTCCCGGTCGTTATTTGTGTCCCAGTGTCCCGGTCTGTAATTTCTATTCGAACAATCCCTGTGTCCCGGTCGTCATTTATATATCCCGCCTGTGCCCCCAGCGTCCCCGTTGTAGTTGTGTCCCTGTGTCCCGGTCGTCATTTATATTCCCTGTGTCCCGGTCGTGATTTGTGTCTGGGTGTCCCAGTCTGTAATTTCTCTTTGAGGTTCCCGGTCGTCACTTATATTTCCTCTGTCTCGGTCGTCATTTGTGTCCCGGTCTGTAATTTCTCTTTGAGGGTTTTTTCCTTTTTGGTTTTCTTTAGTTTTTTACCTTTTTTCTTTTTTCAGTTTTCTTTTTCTTCTTTATTTTTCAGCGTCACTATGAAGTACATATCGACGAACCTTTGTTTTTTTAACTTAAATCTGGTAGGCATTGATGGGCTTATCCAAGTCAAAATCCCAAACCCAATCATCATCGCTATCATTTTCAGTTTTGATATGTTTTGACTCTCGCTGTCCAGGTGGATTTTCATCTAACTGTGCGGTTTTGCGTTCTTTAGCCGCAAGCCTGTTTACTTGCTGTTCTTGTGATTCCCCGGCACGCTTTCTTTTCTTACTTTCTCTATCAGCTGCAAGCCTGTTTTCTTGCTGTTCTTGTGATTCCTCGGAACGCTTTCTTTTCTTACTTTCTCTACCAGCAGCAAGTTTTTTGGCATAAACTCTTTGAGCAGCTTCCATTGTAGGTTCTTCAGTCATTTTACAATTAAACATTTTTCCGTGAACGTATGTCTTAAATACCGTTAATGACGTCATCGTCATAGCAAAATGACGACAACTAACTTCATGACGTCAGTCGACACAGAAACATGACGTCACCTGACAGACAGACACACAGACAGACAACTTATTTATATATATATATATATATATATATATATATATATATATATATATATATATATATATATATATATATATATATCTATATATATATATACCTATATATGTATATATATATATATACATATATATATATATATATATATATATATATATATATATATATATATATATATACTAGCTGTTGGGTGTTGTTCTAGCTGTTGCTGTAGTATATATATATATATACTAGCACCCCAACACCTAGTTGGTGGGGCGCTTCGCCCCCCCCAAGCCCCCCCGCGCGCGTAAGTCGTTACGCGCCATTGTAGTTGTGTCCCTGTGTCCCACCTGTGAATATAGATAGATTTATATATGTGTTTCAAACTACGTAAAAATTGCGAATATACAACATTCTTGGCTTTCCCATTGTCTGTCCATATACAAAGCCGTATGTACTAATAATGACGTCATATGCAAACGCTCTTTTTACAAAAAAACAAACATGCATACACACAACTCGTTTTTATATAGATAGATAGATAGATAGATACAATACAAATTAACTACGTAAAACTTGTGAATATACAACAGTCTTCGCTGTCCCATTGTCTGTGCGTATAAATAGATTGTCAGGTTTACCGACCCTCAAAGATGCAACATACAATTGTACATTGGTAAAGCAATCTGTATTAAGATCTATACCGCATTTTTCTAGTGATTGCCCTTGAGCTTTGTTGATGGTGGTTGCAAATGCTAATCGAATTGGGAATTGCAATCTTTTAAATTGAAAAAGCAGATCCATTGGAATCATGGGAATGCGAGGAATAAGAACAGCCTCACCCTCATAAGGCCCTGTCAAGATTGTGGCATCTATTAGGTTTTCCATTGTTTTTTTTTATGGCAAGTCGCGTGCCATTGCAAAGCTTTGGTGGGTTGATATTTCTTAAAAGTATTATTGGTACGCCTATTTTTAGTTGTAGCAGGTGTGGTGGACACCCTGAAGGATCTATGGAATTTAAAAATTCAGATGGATAATTAACCGTTTCATTTGGATATTGCACGTGGGAGTTTCTGTAGAATGCAAGTTCAGAGGCAATTTCAAAGCGGAATGAGCAGTTCTTCCACCAGGCAGCAATGTTGCGGCTATTCCGGACGACGCAATTGCCAACGCTATATCATTTTTAGATCGAATTGATGCCAGAATCAGTTTTATCACAAACGTTTTACCAGTACCTCCTGGCGCATCCAAAAAGAAAATTTCTCCAACGTTGTTATCGACACAATGCATTATCGTATCATAAATGTCTTTTTGTTCCGACGTTAACTTGGAAATGTTATTTTGTACATACGACAATAGATCACTCGTACTGTAACTTTGTTCACGATCCAATTCTACACATGTCGAAACAGCAGCGATACGGTTAGGTGAAGGCATTCCCAAATCCTGAAGAGGTTTGTATTTTTGACTTATATTTTTCCCATAACTCTGTAGGAGCTGATGGAGAGCAAGTTGTTAAAATGATGCCAAACAATGCACGAATTTGACTTGGGGTTGACGTTTCGCACGCGTCATTGATGCAGTTATCCCAGTGTTGGTCATTCTCCAATAAATTCAGAGCTTGGCATGCACTACGGTAAGTGTCATGTATAGTACCATTTACAGTCCTCAAATACTCAAAGGATGTCGGACCGGGTACATTCACCAAAAGCAGGCGTAGAAAGAAGCATTCATGTTGATTGGGGTGAACGGTGTAGAGTCTTCCTATCGTGGTATCTTTGAAGATGGTAGGTTGGCCGTCGACTGACTTACCCTGTTTTCGACGTTCAAATACTTTATTTTTAGTATTCCACGTGTAATACGAAGGCACTTCAGTATACAGCAGTTTTTTTGCAAAAGAATCATTTTTGCAAAGCGAAAAAAAAGCTGTTAATGTTGTATCAGGTGGATTCAGGACTCTTTGTTGCACGTTGGTTTCCGTGAAATAAACACGTTGACCATTCTGTAAATGTACCTCTAAGTGAACAACAGCTGGACTACGTTCATGTATCGGAAATGAAAGAATTCGCCAAACAGCTTCATTAGTGCTTATGTATCTCCCAGCCTGATATTCTACGATTTCATCGAAATCTTTGATTTCGGACTGCAAGCCAAAAACTGCCATGTCACTGCCTTTGTTGACGTATTTACATATGTATTTGATTGCCTTTACGGAGTTACAGTATTCAACGTTTATGTGTGCATTAAATGTTTTTGATAATAATGGGGAATATGGAACAACCCACTGGTTATCTACTTCGATGGTGGTACCGTTACGCTTCTTTATTATTGCTGTTTTACCGCCATCTTCAGTAGATCTTCTTCTATATTGTGGGTAACCATCATTGCCAGTAATTGTTTTGGGTACTAAAAGTCGAGGATATTGCTTTGTGCACCTTCCTTTGGCCATGCATGGTGAATTTTCGTTCAGTGCACCGCAAGGTCCATGTATCATATTTTTTACAATAATATCATGTAACCCCTTATCGACATTTTCATCAGGTATTTCAGCGGAAATCACATCACCAATTTCGTTTGAAGTAATTTTTTTATGTAGCCAGATTAGTATATGTGCGTGTGGCAAACCTCGTTTTTGCCATTCCACTGAGTACATCCAGCATCGCACTGACCCAAACACTTCATGTTTTACAAGGTAGTTTATCAGTGATTTCAACTTTTGCCGGAAGACACGTGCCGTAATGTCATGCCTATTAACCGCCGATTGTCCTTGAAGTAAAAGCTGCAGTATCTCGTCCCAAGATTGATTACATTTAAATGTAATAAATAAATCTGGACGACCATAGAGACGAACATACGCAATAGCATCTTGAGCATATTCATGCATATGACGGGGACTGCCAGCATATGACGAAGGTAAAATTGTTAATCTTCCAACGTTTGTGGTATTACCGTCATTTATAACTGCATCTCGCAAATGAATGTATTGTTCAGAGCGGAGCTTGGTCTGATTCAGGCGGATATATAGCAAACGTTCTGATTCAATTTTAGCATACATATCCACGACAAATTGGTGAAACAATTCATGGCATTTTAAAATATAATTTTCTTCATCCTGCCGAATCATTAGTCTATAGGAATAATAATGCATTGCACTGCATTTCTTATTCATTTCTTTGTTAGTGGCTGGATTCATCAATTTAATATTAAAGTGATAGCCGTCGGCTCCTTCCCAAAAATGATAGGATATTGTAGGGCATCGTAGCATCGATGAGTTTCAGCAATTCTTAACAACTGAGCGTTTCGCTTATGTAGAATAATATCTCGAGGTAAAAACTGATCACCGACCATAACGATTGCCACTTCGTCGATAGTCGGAGCATTGTATCTACGCACATGTTGGCCAGGAGGCGTTTTGTCAGCGGAAATAACAATTTTATGAGTATCAGTAGGCATCAAATCGATGGCTGTTTTGAACAGACGCACTAAATTATTATTTTCGTGGAAAAGATGTTGCAATTGGGAAACGATTGTCCTTTCAACGTTGGGAGAAATTTCGCAACGTGCATTCAATTCAGAATTTCTATCACTGATGAAGTACAATTGTAAAAATTTATGATTCTCGCCTGAGAATGGTAGAAGGGACCCTGCTTTATGATAAATTTGCCCTTTTACTTTGAAAGTAGACATAAATTGATCTGGATTTTCGATTTGGGCTCCAAACGACGTCATTTGGAAACGTGAGTTGTATTGTCTGATTTTTGACAAAAAACGCTTAGATTCTGACGTAGTTCCAGTAAGGAAAGTCTTCAATGGCTCTGGTGGTGCAGCCAATAGAGGAAGTTTAACTTTTCCTGAGGCGCAACACATTCCCATTGTTTCACCATTGAATTTCAAGGCCTTGCAATAGGGACAACTTTTAGACATTGTCCCGATTTGAATACATCTACTCAAGCTATAATCATCGACTGGGTTGTACCTGAATGCCAGGCGATAACTTTCAGATTGCTCTGATTCCTCGGCACGCTTTCTTTTCTTACTTTCTCTATCAGCAGCAAGCCTGATTTCTTGCTGTTCTTGTAATTCCTCGGCACGCTTTCTTTTCTTACTTTCTCTATCAGCAGCAAGCCTGATTTCTTGCTGTTCTTGTGATTCCTCGGCACGCTTTCTTTTCTTACTTTCTCTTTCAGCAGCAAGCCTGATTTCTTGCTGTTCTTGTAATTCCTCGGCACGCCTTCTTTTTTCATATTCTCTTTTAGCAGCAAGTCTGCTTCTGCGTTGCTCTGGTAGTTCCTCGTTATGCTTTCTGTTCTTTCTTTCTCTATCAGCCTCAAGCCTGTTTCCCTGCTGGTCTTTTGATTCCTCGGCACGCCTTCTTTTTTCACTTTCTCTTTTAGCAGCAAGTCTGCTTCTGCGTTGCTCTGGTAGTTCCTCGGCATGCTTTCTGTTCTTTCTTTCTCTATCTGCCTCAAGCCTGTTTCCCTGCTGGTCTTTTGATTCCTCGGCACGCCTTCTTTTTTCACTTCCTCTTTTAGTAGCAAGTCTGCTTTCGCGTTGCTCTGGTAGTTCCTCGGCACGCTTTCTTTTCTGACTTTCTCTATCAGCAGCAAGTTTTTTGGCATAGACTCTTTGAGCATCTTCATCAGTCATTGTAAACTTAAACATTAATAGATTTCTACGCGAACATATGTCTTATATAACTTGAATGACGTCACCTTCAAGCAAAAATGACGGCAACTAATTTCATGACGTCAGCCGAAACATGACGTCACCTGATCCACAGATCCACAGACAGACAGACAACTTATTTTTATATGTATAGATATATATATATATATATATATATATATATATATATATATATATATATATATATATATATATATGTATATATGTATATATATATATATATTGTTGTCGTCAACGTCTTCAATAGCTGGAATACCAGTTACTGTAAACTATAGTTGTCTAATAAATAAACAATAATAAATTCCCCTATCAATCCTGCTACGATGTTCAAGACAGCAACAAAAAAGTAGAATAAGACATGTTTTCTTTCATTTTAAAATAATTACACAACATTTTTAACCAACACAAACAAATATCGCTGTTTTTATGGCACTTGGTATTAACCAAGTGACATATAGCAGTCGCCAATTCTGTCGGTCTGTCGGTTCCGGTTTTGCTACTTTAGGCACTTCCAGGTAAGCTAGGACGATGAAATTTGGCAAGCCTGTCAGGGACCGGACCAGATTAAATTAGAAATAGTCGTTTTCCCGATTTGACCATCTGGGGGGGAGTGGGGACCCGGTTAATTCGCAAAAAAATAGAAAAAATGAAGTATTTTTAACTTATCAGCGGGTGATTGGATCTTAATGAAATTTGATGTTTGGAATGATATTGTGTCTCAGAGCTCTTATTTTAAATCTCGACCGGATCTGATGACATTGGGGGGAGTTGGAGGGGGAAAACCTAAAGTCCCGGTTTTGCTACTTTAGGCACTTCCAGGTCAGCTACGACGATGAAATTTGGCAAGCGTATCAGGGACCGGACCAGATTAAATTAGAAATAGTCATTTTCCCGATTTGACCATCTGGGGGGGGGAGTAGGAGCCGGTTAATTTGGAAAGAATAGAAAAAATGAAGTATTTTTAACTTATGAGCGGGTGATTGGATCTTAATGAAATTTGATGTTTGGAATGATATTGTGTCTCAGAGCTCTTATTTTAAATCCCGACTGGGTCTGATGACATTGGGGGGAGTTGGAGGGGGGAAAGCTAAAATCTTGGAAAACACTTAGAGTAGAGGGATCGGGATGAAACTTGATGGGGAAAATAAGCACAAGTCCCAGATACATGATTGACATATTCGGAACTGATTTGCTCTCTTTGGGGTAGTTGGGGGGGGAGTAATCCTTAAAAATTAGAAAAATAAGGTATTTTCAACTTACGAACGGGTGATCGGATCTCAATGAAATTTGATGTTTAGAAGGATATCGTGTCTTAGAGCTCTTATTTTAAATCCCGACGTGATCTGGTGATGGGGGCGGGGAGTTGTGAGGGGGAAATCTAAAACTTGGAAAACACTTAGAGTGGAGGGATCGGGATGAAACATGGTAGGAAAAATAAACACGAGTCCTAGATAGATGATTGATATAAACGGAACGGATCCGCTCTCTTTTGGGTAGTTGGGGGGGGGATTATTTCTGAAAAAATAAAAAAAATGAGGTATTTTTAACTTACGAACGGGTGATCGGATTTCAATGAAATTTGATGTTTAGAAGGATATCGTGTCTTAGAGCTGTTGTTTTAAATCCCGACTGGATCTGGTGACATTGGGGGGAGTTGGGAGGGAGAAACCTAAAAATTGGAAAACAATTAGAGTGGAGGGATCGGGATGAAACTTGGTGGAAAAAAAACACGAGTCCTAGATACATGATTGACATAACCAGAACGGATCCGCTCTCTTTGGGGTAGTTGGGGGGTTAATTCTGAAAAGTTAGAAAAAATGAGGTATTTTTAACTTACGAACGGGTGATTGGATCTCGATGAAATTTGATTTTTAGAAGGATATCGTATCTCAAAGCTCTTATTTTAAATCCTGAACGGATCTGGTGACATTGGGGGAAGTTTGGGGTGGGGAGACCTAAAATGATGGGAAACGCTTAGATTGGAGGGATTGGGATGAAACTTGGTTGGAAAAATAAGCAGAAGTCTTGCATACGTGATTTACATAATTGTATCGGATCCGCTCAATTGCGGGGGGGGGGGGGGTAATTCTGAAAAATAAGAAAAATGACGTATTTTTAACTTACCAAGGAGTGATCGGATCTTCATGAAACTTCATATTTAGAAGGACCTCGTAACTCCGATATCTTATTTTAAATCTCAACCGGATCAAGCGTAATTGGGGGGGGGGCAGTTGGGGGGACCGGAAATCTTAGAAAATACTTAAAGCGGTGAGATCAGGATGAAACTGGATGGGAAGAATAGCAACCTGTCTAAGATACGTGACTGACATAACTGGACCGGATCTGCTCTCTTTTGTGGAATTGGGATGGGGAATTTGGGGGGGGTGGAATTTGGGGGGGGGGGGTAATTTTGAAAATTGAGGTATTTGTAACTTACGAAAGGGTGACCAGATTTTAATGAGATTTGATATTTAGAAGGATCTTGTGCTTTAAAGTTCTAATTTCAAATTCCGACCAGATCCTGTGACGTTTGGGGGAGTTGGAGGGGGGAACCGGAATTCTTGGAAATCATGAAAATTGGAGTATTTATATCTTACGAATAGATGATCGGATCGTAATGAAATTTGATTTTTTTAGAAGGAATTCATGTCTCAGAGCTCTTATTTCAAATCCCGACCAGATCTTTTGACATTGTCGGGATTTGGAGGGGGAAATCTTTGAAAAACACTTGGAGTTTAGGAATCGGGATGAAGCTTGGTGGATAGAATAAACAAATGTCCTTGATACGTGATTGACAGAATCGTACTGGATTCGCTCTCTTTGGGGGAGTTGGGGGGAGGGGTTCAGTGATTTGGCGAGTTCGGTGCTTCTGGACGTGCTAGGGCGATGAAAATTGGTAGGCGTGTCAGGGAGCTGCACAATTTGACTTGATAAAGTCGTTTTCCCAGATTTGACCATCTGGGGGGCAAAATGGAGAGGAAAAATTAGGTATTTATAACTTACGAGTGGGTGATCGGATCTTATTGAATTTTGATATTTAGAAGGACTTTGTGACTCAAAGCTCTTATTTTAAATCTTGACCGGCATTAAGCCTCTTATTTTCCTTTTTAAATCAATCTTTTGATTCATAGAATTTTGTTAGAGCTCATACCATATTATCTCTTGGCTCTTAGCTCTTCTCGCCTCGTCACAAGTGCCATATGAGCTCTTAGCTCTTGTTAAAAAAAAATAATTTGAAAAAAAACAATAACCTGTTTACTTAAAATAAGCACTTGGGAGTTAAACATTAAAAAAACAGTGTACAAAGCATCTAAAAGGGGAACGTTCCTAAATCAAGGAAGATATTTTGAGCTTCATGCTCCCAATTTTTGGCAAAAATTATTCTTTTTTCAATTTCATCGTAACACTTTATGTGTAGCGCTTCTTCTTCCCCGTTTAAGGTAAATGCCCTCAAAACACCAAACTCCCATAACTCAAACCCTAGATGATTTTGATTATTTATTTCAAATATTTACAGTTAGAAAAGGGTGAAAGCAGTTAAGGGCTTTCAAGTTAGGTTTGTTTAGGTTCACTTAGCATCCCGGCATGCTAAGTGTACCTAAACGAACCTAAGATGAAAGCAGTTACTGAACTGCTGTAACCTAGCAGTTACCTGCTGTGAAAGCATGTAACCAAGCTCAAAATTCAGTTATGCTGCCATCTATAACTAAACTCGAAAAGATAGCAGCACAAGAGGTAGTGAAAATGTGTCGAAACTCACTGAAAGTACCAAGTTTTCATTTTTTTTTATGCGGCTGTCCCGTGGTACTCTATGGCTGGTTTCTGACACTATCTAGATTTTGTAGGCTTTCAATTTGTATTTTTGTGTAAATTGGAAGGATAAACGCTTACATCGCAATAAGAAGTGAAGATGAAATTTTCCAAGAAAGTTTGCGCACATGATAAGGCTATCGCTGCATTGAATGCTCACAAAGACAAATGTTTGAACACAGAAACAAGTAGTAGTGGTAAAAGCACTGGAAACGTATGCATGCATTGTCATGAGAGTGAGAGATTAAATTTCTTTTGAATATCTAAAAAATTCAACATTACTGAGGGTGGATATGGGAGAGTATAACTTCCAGAGATGATAACACTCAAAGAAAATGCAAACGTAAAAATAATAGTCGATGATGAGGGGCAACTTTTTGCTTATGCCGCTGGTAACACGTTACCCAGTGATAGAACATGTCGCCAGCTTTTGGGTATTAGCATTCAACGGAAGGTCAAAATAAGACGGGAGTACTCCTAGCAATATCATAAACCATATCTTGTCTACCTGCCAAAACTGCAAATTATGTAAAAATAATCATAATAATAATATTCATAATTTATCGTTACCCTCTGCATACAACACAAATGCACTAAAGAGAAAACAAAAAGGGCACAGAAAACAAAGAAAGAAAGAAAAGAACACGCACAATTCTTAACAACTTCAGACACTTTAAAACACTTTTTTATAAAAAATAAAATATCCTCCAATCAGCTGCCAAAGGGTTCTCCTTATGAAATTACGTAATTCTAATGAAGTATTGTGGGAATTGCGGGTACTTGAGCTGCCTGTCCCTAGCAGTTTAAGGCCTATAGGCCGTCCGGTGCCAATACGGCTCTTCAAACGTACTCCCACTGCCATCTGCACATTCCATAAATATAACTAAATCAACCCTTTATCCATTGTCTTCTTCATGCTCTAGTATATGGATTCAACATAATAAGTTTTTACAGCTGGTGACGCTAGGCATTTGATAGAAGGCAATTCAGTGGAAACTCGATAATTCTGTTGCAGCGGTCAGTAAATCTACGCGACAGTTCGTCCATTTCTTGACAAATTTCAAAAACACCATACCGTCGCGAAATGTAACTATTACGATTCCAAATGGGGATACTAAAAAAAATTGCAGAACCTAAAGAACAGCGATCGGATTTGCTTTTTATCAGATGCAAAGAAAAATTTCCAAACGTGTGTCAAAAACAACACATGCGGTGCAAAAAACGCATTATATAGCCGACCCAGGATTCTCCTATCAAACTGGCCCTTTACCCTGACTAGAAGACCATAAGCTTTTCTTAGTTTCTCTCTCAAAGAAGCAATTATAAGCTGCCTAGTTGATCTAATTGAAGTTCCAAATAGAAGGCCTAAATCCCTAATGAACTGGAAGATGAGATTGTGGCGGAACCAACTTGGATTGTATCATTGGAGGCGATCTCGAGTCCAAAGACAAGAAACTCTGTTTGGAAGTAGCGACTGAGAGAAATATTTCTTTCAGTCCGGAGCAAACAATATCAACAGCGTTTTGGAGTACCCAAAACCTTGCTTAACACCACGGCACACACAAATACGATTCCTAACAGTACCTTGCCAACGAATCGGGATTGAGGAATTCTGATACTACTGCCATAGGCAGGTGCAAACAAATGGATTAACTCCAATTCTAAAGAGAGACAAAATTGCTTGGGAGTGAACAATGGAGTCAAAAGCCTTTGAGATATCAACGGCACAGACGTAGAGGTTACTTTTTGCCTTTTTATGTCTTTCAAGAATCGCTAGAAGAGTTGCATGGGCGTTCTGCATGCCAAGACCTTCCCAAAAACCAAATTGGTTGTCGCCATAATCACATTTCGTGCTAATTTCGTTATAGATAAGCTTTTCATGAAGCTTGCCAATCGTCGAACATGCAACAATTGGTCTATATGCATCACAGGATTTCGGGTCTTTATTTTTCTCAAAAATGAATTTGAATGAATAATTGAGTTTTACGCAGTTAATTTGTATTGTATCTATCTATCTATCTATCTATATAAAAACGAGTTGTGTGTATGCATGTTTGTTTGTTTGTAAAAAGAGCGTTTGCATATGACGTCATTATTAGTACATAAGGCTTTGTATATGCTCAGACAATGGGAAAGCCAAGAATGTTGTATATTCGCAAGTGTTACGTAGTTTGAAACACATATATAAATCTATCTATATTCACATGTGGGACATAGGGACACAACTACAATGGCGCGTAACGACTTAAGCGCGCGGGGGGGGGGCGCTTCGCGCCACCCCAACAGCTAGTATATATATATATATATATATATATATATATATATATATATATATATATATATATATAAATAAGTTGTCTGTGTGTGTGTGTGTGTCGAGTGACGTCATGTTTGTGTGTCGACTAACGTCATGAAGTTAGTTGTCGTCATGTTAGTTATGACGATGACGTTATTAAAGGTAGTCAGTTGTCGTCATGTTTGTTATGACGGTGACGTCATTAAAGGTATTTAAGACATTCGTTCACGGTGAAATCTATTAATGTTTAACTGTAAAATGACTGATGAACCTACAATGGCAACAGCTGAGGAAGATGCTTAAAGAGTCTATGCCAAAAACTTGCTGCTGATAGAGAAAGTAAGAAAAGAAAGCGTGCCGAGGAAGAGGAACTACCAGAGCAACGCGAAACCAGACTTGCTGCTAAAAGAGAAAGTGAAAAAAGAAGGTGTGCCGAGGAACTACCAGAGCAACATGAAACCAGACTTGCTGCTAATAGCAAAAGTGAAAAAAGAAGGCGTGCCGAGGAACTACCAGAGCAACGCGAAACCAGACTTGCTGCTAAAAGAGAAAGTGAAAAAAGAAGGCGTGTCGAGGAACTACCAGAGCAACATGAAACCAGACTTGCTGCTAAAAGAGAAAGTGAAAAAGAAGGCGTGCCGAGGAATCACAAGAACAGCAAGAAATCAGGCTTGCTGCTGATAGAGAAAGTAAGAAAAGAAAGCGTGCCGAGGAATCAGAGCAACCTGGAAGTTATCGCCCTGCATTCAGGTACAGCCCAGTCGATGATTATAGCTTGAGTAGATTTGTTCAAATCGGGACAATGTCTAAAATTTGTCTCTATTGCAAGGCCTTGAAATTCAATGTTGAAACAATGGGAATGTGTTGCGCCTCAGGAAAAGTTAAACTTCCTCTATTGTCTGCACCACCAGAGCTATTGAAGACTTTACTTACTGGAACTACGTCAGAATCTAAGCGTTTTTTATCACAGATCAGAAAATATAACTCATGTTTCCAAATGACGTCGTTTGGAGCCCAAATCGAAAATCCAGATCAATTTATGTCTACTTTCAAAGTAAAAGGGCAAATTTATCATAGAGCAGGGTCCCTTCAGGCGAGAATCATAAATTTTTACAATTGTACTTCATCAGTAATAGAAATTCTGAATTGAATGCACGTTGCGAAATTTCTCCCAACGTTGAAAGGACAATCGTTTCCCAATTGCAACATCTTTTCCACGAAAATAATAATTTAGTGCGTCTGTTCAAAACAGCCATCGATTTGATGCCTACTGATACGCATAAAATTGTTATTTCCACTGACAAAACGCCTCCTGGCCAACATGTGAGTAGATACAATGCTCCAACTATCGACGAAGTGGCAATCGTTATGGTCGGTGATCAGTTTTTACCTCGAGATATTATTCTTCATAAGTGAAACGCTCAGTTGTTAAGAATTGCTGAAACTCATCGATGCTACGATGCCCTACAATATCCTATCATTTTTTGGGATGGAGCCGACGGCTATCACTTTAATATTAAATTGATGAATCCAGCCACTAACAAAGAAATGAATAAGAAATGCAGTGCAATGCATTATTATTCCTATAGACTAATGATTCGGCAGGATGAAGACAATTATATTTTAAAATGCCGTCAATTGTTTCACCAATACGTCGTTGATATGTATGCAAAAATTGAATCAGAACGTTTGCTATATATCCGTCTGAATCAGACCAAGCTCCGCTCTGAACAATACATTCATTTGCGAGATGCAGTTGTAAATGACGGTAATACCACAAACGTTGGAAGATTAACGATTTTACCTTCGTCATATGCTGGCAGTCCCCGTCATATGCATGAATATGCTCAAGATGCTATTGCGTATGTTCATCTCTATGGTCGTCCAGATTTATTTATTGCATTTACATGTAATCAATCTTGGGACGAGATACAGCAGCTTTTACTTCAAGGACAATCTGCGGTTCATAGACATGACATTACGGCCCGTGTCTTCCGGCAAAAGTTGAAATCACTGATAAACTACATAGTAAAACTTGAAGTGTTTGGGTCAGTGCGATGCTGGATGTACTCAGTGGAATGGCAAAAACGAGGTTTGCCACACGCACATATACTAATCTGGCTACATAATAAAATTACTTCTAACGAAATTGATGATGTGATTTCCGCTGAAATACCTGATGAAAATGTCGATAAGGGGTTATATGATATTGTTGTAAAAAATATGATACATGGACCTTGCGGTGCACTGAACGAAAATTCACCATGCATGGCCAAAGGAAGGTGTACGAAGCAATATCCTCGACTTTTAGTATCCAACACAATTACTGGCAATGATGGTTACCCACAATATAGAAGAAGATCTACTGAAGATGGCGGTAAAACAGCAATAATAAAGAAGCGTAACGGTACCACCATCGAAGTAGATAACCAGTGGGTTGTTCCATATTCCCCATTATTATCAAAAACATTTAATGCAGACATAAACGTTGAATACTGTAACTCCGTAAAGGCAATCAAAAACATATGTAAATGCGTCAACAAAGGCAGTGACATGGCAGTTTTTGGCTTGCAATCCGAAATAAAAGATATCGACGAAATCGAACAATATCAGGCTGGAAGATACATAAGCAGAAATGAAGCTGTTTTGCGAATTCTTTCATTTCCGATACATGAACGTAGTCCAGCTGTTGTTCACTTAGCGGTACATTTACAGAATGGTCAACGTGTTTATTTTTTGGAATCCAACGTGCAACAAAGAGCCCTTAATCCACCGGATACAAAGTTAACTGCTTTCTTTTTGCTATGCAAAAATGATTCTTTTGCAAAAAACTGCTGTATACTTAAGTGCCTTCGTGTTACACGTGGAATACTAAAAATAAAGAATTTGAACGTCGAAAACAGGGTAAGTCAGTCGACGGCCAACCTACCATCTTCAAAGATACCACGATAGGAAGACTCTACACCGTTCACCCCAATCAACATGAATGCTTCTTTCTACGCCTGCTTTTGGTGAATGTACCCGGTCCGACGTCCTTTGAGTATTTGAGAACTGTAAACGGTACTATACATGACACTAACCGTAGTGCATGCCAAGCTCTGAATTTATTGGAGAATGACCAATACTGGGATAACTGCATCAATGACGCGTGCGAAACGTCAACTCCAAGTCAAATTCGTGCATTGTTTGGCATCACACTAACAACTTGCTCTCCATCAGCTCATTCAGAGTTATGGGAAAAATATAAATCAAAAATGTCCGAAGATATACTCCATCGAAAACGGTTAGAGACGTCAGATATGACTTTTTATTTTACATCAGAAATTTATAACTACACTTTTGTTATTATAGAAGATTTGTGTGTATGTATGGCAAACAAACCTCTTCAGGATTTGGGAATGCCTTTACCTAATCGTACCGCTGCTGTTTCGACATGTGTAGAATTGGATCGTGAACAAAGTTACAGTACGAGTGATCTATTGTCGTATGTACAAAATAACATTTCCAAGTTAACGTCGGAACAAAAAGACATTTATGATACGATAATGCATTGTGTCGATATCAACGTTGGAGAAATTTTCTTTTTGGATGCGCCAGGAGGTACTGGTAAAACATTTGTGATAAAACTGATTCTGGCATCAATTTGATCAAAAAATGATATAGCGTTGGCAATTGCGTCGTCCGGAATAGCCGCAACGTTGCTGCCTGGTAGAAGAACTGCTCATTCCGCTTTGAAATTGCCTCTGAATTTGCATTCTACAGAAACTCCCACGTGCAATATTTCCAAATCATCTGGGATGGGTAAAGTATTGCAGCAATGCAAATTTATTATTTGGGACGAGTGCACAATGGCACACAAAAAATCGCTCGAGGCTCTGGATCAATGTTTGAAAGATTTGCGAGGGAATTCGAAACCCTTTGGCAGCACATTAATATTGCTTGCGGAAGATTTCAGGCAAACATTACCTATAATACATAGATCAACCCCTGCAGACGAAATGAATGCTTGCCTGAAAAATTCGAATTTATGGGCACACGTAAAAACATTAAAATTAACTACAAATATGCGTGTCCGATTGCAAAACGATGACTCTGGTCAAACATTTTCAGATCAATTGCTGGCAATTGGAAACGGAAAGCTCCCAGTAGACTCAATTTCAGGACGTATACAACTACCTGCTGAATTCTGTAATTTAGTGACGTCCAAAAATGAATGGATTGAAAAAGTATTTCCGAATATTTTCTTGCACCCAAAAATATAGACGTCCACGAAATCAACAATATTGTTTTGACCAAGATTCAAGACCGGGCAGTCCTTTACAAGTCAGTCGACACAGTTTTGGAACCAAATGAGGCGGTTAATTATGCATCTGAATTTTTAAATTCCGTGGATCTTTCAGGGTTTCCACCACACGTGCTGCAACTAAAAATAGGCGTACCAATTATAGTGTTAAGAAATATCAACCCACCAAAGCTTTGCAATGGCACGCGACTTGCCGTAAAACAGACAATGGAAAACGTAATAGAGGCCACAATCTTGACAGGGCCTTTTGAGGGTGAGGCTGTTCTTAATCCTCGCATTTCCATGATTCCAACGGATCTGCCTTTTCAATTTAAAAGATTACAATTCCCAATTCGATTAGCATTTGCTATCACCATCAACAAAGCTCAAGGTCAATCATTAGAAAAATGTGGTATAGATCTTAATACTGATTGTTTTTCCCATGGACAATTGTACGCTGCATGTTCGAGGGTCGGTAAACCTGACAATCTATTCATATGCAGCGACAATTGGACAGCGAAGAATGTTGTATATTCGCAAGTTTTACGCAGTTAATTTGTACTGTATCTATCTATATATCTATCTATATAAAAACGAGTTGTGTGTATGCATGTTTGTTTGTTTGTATAAAGAAAGTTTGCATATGACGTCATTATTAGTACATAAGGCTTTGTATATGCACAGACAATGGGAAAGCCAAGAATATTGTATATTCGCAAGTTTTACGTAGTTCAAAACACATATATAATTCTATCTATATTCATAGTTGGTACACAGGGACACAACTACAATTGCGCGTAACTAATATGGCGCGTTACGACTTACGCGCGGGGGAGGGGGGGCTTGCGAAGCGCCCCCACCAACTAGGTGTTGGGGTGGCGCGAAGCGCCATATATATATATATATATATATATATATATATATATATATATATATATATATATATATATATATATATATATATATATATATATATATATATATATATATATATATATATATGGCGCTTCGCGCCACCCCAACACCTAGTTGGTGGGGCGCTTTGCGCCCCCCAAGCCTCCCCCGCGCGCGTAAGTCGTTACGCGCCATTGTAGTTGTGTCCCTGTGTCCCACCTGTGAATAGAGATAGATATAAATATATGTTTTTAACTACGTAAAACATGCAAATATACAACATTCTTCGCTGTCCCATTGTCTGTGCATATAAATAGATTGTCAGGTTTACTGACTCTTGAACATGCAACATATAATTGTCCATGGGAAAAACAATCCGTATTCAGATCTATACCTCATTATTCTAATGATGTGTCCCTGTGTCCTGGTCGTCATTTATATTCCCTTTGCCCCGGTCGTCATTTGTGTCCCGGTGTCCCGGTCTGTAATTTCTATTCGAACAATCCCTGTGTCCCGGTCGTCATTTATATATCCTGCCTGTGCCCCCGGCGTCCCCGTTGTAGTTGTGTCCCTGTGTCCCGGTCGTCATTTATATTCCCTGTGTCCCGGTCGTGATTTGTGTCTGGGCGTCCCAGTGTGTAATTTCTCTTTGAGGTTCCCGGTCGTCACTTATATTCCCTCTGTCTCGGTCGTCATTTGTGTCCCGGTCTGTAATTTCTCTTTGAGTGTTTTTTCTTTTTAGTTTTTTTTTAGTTTTTTACCTTTTTTTTCAGTTTTCTTTTTCTTCTTTATTTTTCAGCGTCACTATGAAGTACATGTTGACGAACCTTTGTTTTTTTAACTTAAATCTGGTAGGCATTGATGACCTTATCCAAGTCAAAATCCCAAACCCAATAGGTTCTTCAGTCATTTTACAATTAAACATTTTTCCGTGAACAAATGTCTTAAACACCGTTAACGACGTCACCGTCAAAGCAAAAATGACGACAACTAATTTCATGACGTCAGCCGACACAGAAACATGACGTCACCTGATCCACAGACAGACAGACAGACAACTTATTTTTATATATATAGATAGATATATAAGTGGTATACAATATAAGCAACAACTACAAAAAAAAGAGAGAGAAAACAATAGAACATTACACCATGAACAGAACTCAGGGGACATCAACGCCTCAGAGCGAAAAAAAAGTTACTCCATTTGATTCTTTATTAAATGACCCTTAAGAATCCTTTTAAAAGTCCCAAATGGGCGGCATCTCTGTACTGAAGAAGGTAGTGAATTCTAGACCTGTTGACAAGCAATGAGGGGATTGAAATCTGGTCGAATATTAAGGGTAGGTGGAATGTAGATAATATTTGAAGAACGGAGGCTAATGGAGCTGAATCAGAAATAAACATAGAAGTTTTTCGAAGAGATTTTGGAAGATTGCCGTGAAGCAGATGAAAGACAAAAGAAGCAGAAGAAATAATGTAAATAGACCGTAGACTTAAGAGCGGTGTTGGCGAAGAACGGTTGGTGTCCATAACCAGACGCCGTGCTTTATTATACATAACAGAAAGTGGAGCTCTTTACTTTTCTTTTGAAAAACTTATTTCGTGTAAAAAGTTTTTTTTTAATTAATGTTTAAAAGAATTGGCTTTTTATGATAATTAATTTAAAAAGAAACTTTCTACGAAAGAAATTTTTTAAATAGAAGTAAAGAGGAACATTAAGCCAAATACAAGCAGGAAGGGAGTCAAATAATAATTTAAGTGTAAAACTCAAACGTATCATACGATTATCGTAATTGAAATATCGAAATAATTCAAGCATATCATAGGCAGCGCAATAGCATTGTCTAAGTAAAGAGCGAAGCGGGCCATTATTTTTTTTTCAGCAAGGCGCATTGTATGGAAGACACTGTCGTAGAAACTTCGGATTAATTTTAAATTGTAAGTTTTAGTGCCCTTTTAAGAGTCAAAAATGATTAGAGCCCATTCTATAAAAAGGTATATTTTGTGATCCATGATTAAATCTATTTTAATTGGGTTGCATCATTTTACTATTATGTCATCTGCGAGGGAGGTAATGATTAGGTTTCAGTTTGGTTCAAGTTTATAAAGATCAAGGATATGACAGTGGTCAAATATGGTTCTGAAGCATGGGCGCTCCGAAAAGCAGATGAAAATTTACTAGATGTTTTCCAGAGAAATGGCCTACGGATTGTTTTGGGTACCCGGCTAACTGACCGTATTTAAAAGAGTAGGTTGTACGAAAAGTGTGGGGTAAAATTCTAGTTAATTGACTTCTTGCTATCTCAGAAAGGGTTTAGGGTAGAAAAATGAAACTTTCAGGGATGAATCTACAGACTAAAGTATGTCCTGGGAAGGTATTTTGAAGCAACTACCTCCACTCCTTCTCCTTCTAGAGGGCCTTGACCTTTGATGACCTTTAAAAACGTGTGTGTTACAAAAGCGAAACCTTGCAAAATAGATCTTCTGCTTAATTGAAGTACAACAAACTTGTTTTCAGCTTCATAACTTTGCTCAATTCCATTTTATAAGGTTTTAAAGATATGCAAATACATTTCCTAAATTTTGAAAAAAAAACATTGATATGGCTCAAAATTCTACTCAAATAACAGGAATTGCATTTTCATAACTAAAGGCAGAGAAAAAGCAACTAGTAACTGAAAATTAATGTAAAATGTTGTTTTGTCAAAATTTCAATTGGTATAGACTGGTCATGGAGACAAATTTCAGGGCCCTCTAGAGGGAGAAGGAGGGAGGTGGGTACTTTAAAATACCTTCCCAGGACATACTTTAGCCTGTAGACCCATCCCTGAAAGTTTCCTTTTCCTAACCTAAACCCTTTCTGAGATAGAAATAAATCAATTAACTAGAATTTTACCAAAGTGTGGTTCAATCCCGCTTTCTAGGGCTATAATGAAAGAAAGGTTGAGATGGCTAGGCCACGTTCTACGGATGAAGGATGACAGATTACCGAAGATTGTCCTTTTTGGCCAACCGTCTGGGGATACACGGAAAGCAGGTCGTCCTTGTCTGGGTTGGGACGATGTCATAAATAAAGATTTAAAGGAAATGGGAACTTCCTGGGAGGGTTTAAAGAGGGAGACTTTAAATAGATTAGGTTGGAGGAGGAGCGTGCATAGCTGTGTTGGCCTCAGGCGGCTTGGTGCTGCAGTGAGTTATTAGTAGTAGTAGTATCTGAGTAATGCACGCTAATCCCGACGGTAGGGTTTCTGCCTCCCAGACTTTGATATCCTTTATTCGAATAGGCCATCTTCCCTCATAACGTTTGAATGAAACACTAGGGAATGCTTCCCTTTCCAATCCTGTTTCGTTCAAGGCTAATAAATCAGACTTTTTTGTATTTTTCCTCTAAACTTGGTGGCCTGCCGCCCGGAGAGCCCATTTAAAACACTCGTTCTTTTGCTCAAAGAATAAATCTATTATTGCTTGTTTTTTCTTTAGTGGAGGGAAATTTGGAGCCCTTTTTTAACCAATGGGATAGTTATAGTCGGCAAACCTTAAATTTAATTCTAGCCAGTATCTTTCTGCTAGTGTAAATGCAGACCCGTTTACAGAATATTTTTCAGTTTATTTGTTTATTTTTGCAATACAACTATCTAAAACTTCCTGAACATCCCCGTTTTATAAAAAGTTACCATCATGGATTGTAAAATCACTTTTTGGTCCTCCCTTCCTTCTTTAGACATGAGCATCAAGCTGAATGCGTAGACTTTTATTTTCTTCTTTTTATAGTTTTTAAGTAATTCCCCGAGAGTATTTATTAACTCCTCTATACTTTTCCATGGGTTAATGACTATACACAACGAATCGAACTTGTACGATCTTTTGTCGCTTAAACGCTTATTATTTTTTTTTAAGGTTTCTTGTATATTGGAATTCTAGTAAGTCCAAAACCTATTTGATTTAAAACAACATTACCTTGATTGATAGCTGACAAATCTTGCATTATATTATTTGAAGGATCGGAAAAGTTTTCTTGTCCTGAATTTCACTGATAAATAAATGACTTGGTTGTGGGGTGTCCGATGAAGTCTTGCTTGATTGTGAATCGCCTAAAAATAGGTCGGTAATGAATCGGCTAGTGGCAGGAACGGCATCGATGAAGCAGTGTTTGATGGTTCGCTGTTAATCTTCTTGCAGCAGGGTTGTCTGATGAAATGGTTACAGATGAGCCGGTAATAATTTGACTAGATGTCGTAGCAGATGAATTGGTTAAAGATGAATTAGAAATAATTTGGCTAGTTGTAGCAGCGTTGACAGCTGAAGCAGTTACGAGCTGGTATTAATTTGACTAGTTGTAGCGCCATCTTTTATTTATTTATTTTATTTTTTACCCACACGATACATAAAATAAATATGTCGGAGTAAGAATAAATATAAAACAACACAAAGAGAAAAACAACTGCACACACAAAATCAACGAAAGAAACGGATAAGACGGTGGTGAGGGGATAGGCGCGCAGAAGCTCTACTGGAGAATTTTCTGTGTAGCATCTCCCACTTTAAAGTTATATCAGGAACTAAAAATTTTCAAACAAGAATCTGTTTTTTTGCCCAAGGTGGAAGATACAGAAAAATTTGTAAAATTTGAAATAATCTATCCGAATTCTTTTTAAATTACCATTTTTAAAAAGGGGGAAAAGACCTGAAGCATAAAGGACAGAATAATCACAGAAAGTAGAAGTTGAAAGAAAGTACAAAGTTTGGCCAGAACACGTCTATTACACTTCTCTCTATTTGCAACAATCTTTGCATAGCCAAGCTGGATCTTTTTATTTATATCACAAACAGTACGCTGACGTAAGCTCGAAAGATTGTTAGTAATAGAGATACCAAGCCAACGAACACAATCAACAAGAGGGATAGTGAAGTTATTACAGTGAAGGGGAGTAGTAGTAGTGCAGTTATAGGGAAGAAACTCACGTTTATCTATATTAAGTGAAAGGCCAATATCAGAGAAAGCATCAGAAACTATAGAGACCATTAGGGGAAGACCCTTTTTGGAACGGCTAATCAGAAGCAAGTCTTCAGCATATGCAGGATGAGAAACATCCACAAGACCAGAAAGGTATGTACCTGAAATCTTAGCCAGCACACTAGAAATACAATTCTTGAAAAGCGTAGGGGATAGAACACCGCCCTACCTAATTCATCTTTGTACCCTTATATTAGTATCTGGTGCAGATCTTAATTGAAGAAAAGAATTTGAATACCAAAACCTAAGAAGCATTATAACAGAGAGATTGACCCCAAAATTATAAAGAGAAAAAAGGAGCTGACTCTGGACCACCCTATCAAACGCTTTTGAAAGATCCACAGCACAAATATAAAGACCATTTCCTTGGGAAGAATAATCAGCCAGTAAAGAAGACAGAATCTTATGCGCATGCTGACAATCCACCCCACGACCAAAACCAAATTGGTTCTCGCCCTCATTAATATATTTTGTCAAAAAAGGTAGAGGGATATACTAAAAAATCTTGCTAATATTACAAGAAACAGTAATAGGTCGATAGCAGGAACATTCAGTCGGCGACTTTCCCCTTTTTAAAATTGACGAAACAGTGCCACACAGAAAACGCTCAGGTACGCTTGAAGTACATAAACACACTTGAAATAGATGCTGAAGGTGAGATATAATGGAGGGGGATGCATTCAATCGGCATATGCATCTTAGAAATACCATCCTTATCTATTGAATCAGATTTTAAACTTTTCACAGCATCAATTACGGAAGAAAAAGATATAGGCACTATATGGCGTTGCGAAACCGTTGTACTAAAGAGGAGGGTAAGAAGGTGAGTATATATAGAATGCACTGAATAGTTACTCACCGAAAAAATCAAAGAATAATGTTAATACCAAGCTGAAGGTGGAAGGCAGTTAATTGTCATAGTATCGTCATTTAACTTGTCAGAATTGATCAGTTTTCGCCAATCTTTCCTACTCACAGGGAAATCCATACCGCGGTAACGTGCCGACCACAGATAATGTTTGTATTCAGTTTTAATTTTACGTTTGAGATCAGCCACACACCCAAAACTTGACCGACCCCACATTCACTTCATACCTGACCCCAAAGTTTCACTTTATTTTTTATTGACTTTAAACAAGGGTCCATTGGCCAGATATGTTTTTGTGTTCTTTGACACATTACAAGTTGGTTACAATAACAGTCAATATCGGCTTTGCCATTCGTAGGCACCTGGCGCTTAAGAAGATGATATGGAACACGTATGGTAGAAAGAAGGTCTGTCAAAGTAGAGATGTAGCTCGGTACATTTGTTTTACTCCAGTTGCTTTTTTCAAACCACTTCGATTTTCTTGCGAGTAATTGGTTTTCGATAGATCAGTATCCATTGTAAATGTCACTGAAATGGGTATGTGGTCAGTATCTTGCTTTTTGGAATGAAGAGAAGCAGAAGAAAAGATAATACCAGGCCAGCAAATAATATGGTCAGTATCACTTGTACTTCCAGAGTGATGAACATATGAAAATTTGTGGAATTTGGCCACAGCGCGGTACGATGGAAGACGCTCAAAAAGCAAATCACTTCTCACAGAAGATCGATTAATATCAGTATTGAGGTCCCCAATTATTATATACTGTAGAGAGTTTGACAGTACCTGATTCACAAGATTCTTCAACCGATCACAAGCCTTTGCGAATTTAGTCAAGGATCTGGTCGAGTATGTTTTATATGGGAGATAAGAGTTTACAAATACGATACTGCCGACACGCATAGCCAAAAGAAATTCGTCGGAGTAGAAGAGTACTGGGGAGGATATATGAATGCTCCGTTTAAAGACACAGGCTAGTCCACCGGAAGGGTGACCGCCAGTAACATTTGATGGACTCAGGAACACAGTATGATGCTGACTTTGACGCAAAAATTCAAACTTTAAGCATTGAGAAGATGCTCCTGGAGACATACCAAATCGCAGGAACCGTACAACTCGTCAATAATAAAATCCTTATCTTTGGTGCCGTTTATATTAAACGAAATAACTGAGACTTATGCACTCATGGTTGAAGGGTGGAGTTGCACTTGATCCTATCTTTAATAACAGGGCAGGAAAAGCTATAAGAAGGGTGTTTCTGACTACAGTTTGCGCAGTTGGGATCGGCAATGCATAACTCATCGTTTGTTGATATGCGCGGCCCTTCACAACGAGCACCTTTTGGGAGAACGCTGGGACAGGAGTTCTGCAGATGGTTTAATGATCGGCATTTAAAATAGCATTTGGGTAGGTTCTTAAATTCGTAAATTGGAAAAATTTCATAATTCAACCTGAAGTCATTCGTGAAAAACGTAGATTGAGCAAAAGAATCCAAAAATTTTAGTTTCACAGACTTAAAGAGGCTCAATTTCTTAGCATATTTGATATCGTGTTTGATTCCGAGTACCGTAATATCAACATCGGTAGAAATATTACGTGATACACCAAAAAAATCACTTGGAAACCACTTTTGTTGTAGTACCGGAGATTACATTGCAGATTGACGAGCAGAAGTCCTCCGTAGCAGACTTGTCCATTTCGATATACTACTTGTCATTGATGGGTTTTACGCTATGTACTACTTCATGTCCAGTAATCTGGTCTATAGTAGCTTTTCGCTTAAGAGGGTCAGATAAGGCGTCCAGCACCTTTGAGACGATAATGATTTCATGTAAATTTAGCGCTGAAGTCGGTTTGGGTAATAATAGGCGCGCAGAAGCTCTACTGGAGAATTTTCTGTGTAGCATCTCCTACTTTGAAGTTATATCAGGAACTGAAAATTTTCTAACAAGAATCTGGTTTTTTGCCCAAGGTGGAAGATACAGAAGAAATTTGTAAAATTTGAAATAATCTATCCGAATTCTTTTTAAATTACCATTATTAAGAAGGGGGGAAAGACCTGAAGCATAAAGGACAGAATGATCACAGAAAGTAGAAGTTGAAAGAAAGTACAAAGTTTGGCCAAAACACGTCTATTACACGTCTCTCTATTTGCAACAATCTTTGCATAGCCAAGCTGGATCTTTTTATTTATATCACAAACAGTACGCTGACGTAAGCTCGAAAGATTGTTAGTAATAGAGATACCAAGCCAATGAACACAATCAACAAGAGGGATAGTGAAGTTATTACAGTGAAGGGGAGTAGTAGTAGTGCAGTTATAGGGAAGAAACTCACGTTTATCTATATTAAGTGAAAGGCCAATATCAGAGAAAGCATCGGAAACTATAGAGACCATTAGGGGAAGACCCTTTTTGGAACGGCTAATCAGAAGCAAGTCGTCAGCATACGCAAGATGAGAAACATCCACAAGACCAGAAAGGTATATACCTGAAATCTTAGCCAGCACACTAGAAATACAATTCTTGAAAAGCGTAGGGGATAGAACACCGCCCTACCTAATTCATCTTTGTGCCCTTATAATAGTATCTGGTGTAGATCTTAATTGAAGAAAAGAATTTGAATACCAAAACCTAAGAAGCATTATAACAGAGAGATTGACTCCAAAATTATAAAGAGAAAAAAGGACCTGACTCTGGACCACACTATCAAACGCTTTTGAAAGATCCACAGCACAAATATAAAGACCATTTCCTTGGTAAAAATAATCAGCCAATAAAGGAGACAGAATCTTATGCGCATGCTGACAATCCACCCCATGACCAAAACCAAATTGGTTCTCGCCCTCATTAATATATTTTGTCAAAAAAGGTAGAGGGATATACTAAAAAATCTTGCTAATATTACAAGAAACAGTAATAGGTCGATAGCAGGAACATTCAGTCGGCTACTTTCCCCTTTTTAAAATTGACGAAACAGTGCCACACAGAAAACGCTCAGGTACGCTTGAAGTACATAAACACATTTGAAATAGATGCTGAAGGTGAGATATAATGGAGGGGGATGCATTCAATCGGCATATGCATCTTAGAAATGCCATCCTTATCTATTGAATCAGATTTTAAACTTTTCACAGCATCAATTACGGAAGAAAAAGATATAGGCACTATATGGCGTTGCGAAAGCGTTGTACTAAAGAGGAGGGTAAGAAGGTGAGTATATATAGAATGCACTGAATAGTTAGTCACCGAAAAATCAAAGAATAATGTTAATACCAAGCTGAAGGTGGAAGGCAGTTAATTGTCATAGTATCGTCATTTAACTTGTCAGAATTGATCAGTTTTCGCCAATCTTTCCTACTCACAGGGAAATCCATACCGCGGTAACGTGCCGACCACAGATAATGTTTGTATTCGGTTTTAATTTTACGTTTGAGATCAGCCACACACCCAAAACTTGACCGACCCCACATTCACTTCATACCTGACCCCAAAGTTTCACTTTATTTTTTATTGACTTTAAACAAGGGTCCATTGGCCAGATAGGTTTTTGTGTTCTTTGACACATCACAAGTTGGTTATAATAACAGTCAATATCGGCTTTGCTATTCGTAGGCACCTTGCGCTTAAGAAGATGATATGGAACACCTATGGTAGAAAGAAGGGCTGTCAAATTAGAGATGTAGCTCGGTACATTTGTTTTACTCCAGTTGCTTTTTTCAAACCACTTCGATTTTCTTGCGAGTAATTGGTTTTCGATAGATCAGTATCCATTGTAAATGTCACTGAAATGGGTATGTGGTCAGTGTCTTGCTTTTTGGCATGAAGAGAAGCAGAAGAAAAGATAATACCAGGCCAGCAAATAATATGGTCAGTATCACTTGTACTTCCAGAGTGATGAACATATGAAAATTTGTGGGATTTGGCCACAGCGCGGTACGATGGAAGACGCTCAAAAAGCAAATCACTTCTCACAGAAGACCGATTAATATCAGTATTGAGGTCCCCAATTATTATATACTGTAGAGAGTTTGACAGTACCTGATTCACAAGGTTCTTCAGCAGATCACAAGCCTTTGCGAATTTAGTCAAGGATCTGGTCGAGTATGTTTTATATGGGAGATAAGAGTTTACAAATACGATACTGCCGACACGCATAGCCAAAAGAAATTCGTCGGAGTATAGGAGTACTGGGGATGATATATGAATGCTCCGTTTAAAGACACAGTCTAGTCCACCGGAAGGGTGACCGCCAGTAACATTTGATGGACTCAGGAACACAGTATGATGCTGACTTTGACGCAAAAATTCAAACTTAAAGCGGTCAGAAGATGCTCCTGGAGACATACCAAATCGTAGGAACCGTACAACTCGTCAATAATAAAATCCTTATCTTTGGTGCCGTTTATATTAAACGAAATAACTGAGACTGATGCACTCATGGTTGAAGGGTGGAGTTGCACTTGATCCTATCTTTAATAACAGGGCAGGAAAAGCTATAAGAAGGGTGTTTCTGACTACAGTTTGCGCAGTTGGGATCGGCAATGCATAACTCATCGTTTGTTGATATGCGCGGCCCTTCACAACGAGCACCTTTTGGGAGAACGCTGGGACAGGAGTTCTGCAGATGGTCTAATGATCGGCATTTAAAATAGCATTTGGGTAGGTTCTTAAATTCGTAAATTGGAAAAATTTCATAATTCAACCTGAAGTCATTCTTGAAAAACGTAGATTCAACAAAAGAATCCAAAAATTTTAGTTTCACAGACTTAAAGAGGCTCAATTTCTTAGCATGTTTGATATCGTGTTTGCTTCCGAGTACCGTAATATCAACATCGGTAGAAATATTACGTGATACACCAAAAAACCACTTGGAAACCACTTTTGTTGTAGTACCGGAGATTACATTGTAGATTGACGAGCAGAAGTCCTCCGTAGCAGACTTGTCCATATTGATATACTACTTGTCATTGATGGGTTTTACGCTATGTACTACTTCATGTCCAGTAATCTGGTCTATAGTAGCTTTTCGCTTAAGAGGGTCAGATAAGGCGTCCAGCACCTTTGAGACGATAACGATTGCATGTAAATTTAGCGCTGAAGTCGGCTTGGGTAATTGTGGGAAGCTCAATTCATAATTTTCATGTTTTGAAGACTTTCCCAAAACAACTTGATGGAGCTTGTTAAATTTTTAGAATAAAGAGGTGTAGTTGGAGGGTAATCTGTCATCCTTCATCCGTAGAACGTGGCCTAGCCATCTCAACCTTTCTTTCATTATAGCCCCAGAAAGCGGGATTGAACCACACTTTTCGCACAACCTACTGTTTGAAATACGGTCAGTCAGCCGGGTACTCAGAACAATCCGTAGGCCATTTCTCTGGAAAACATCTAGTAAATTTTCATCTGCTTTTCTGAGTGCCCATGCTTCAGAGCCATATTTGACCACTGTCATCACTGTAGCTTCCAATATTCTAATCTTGGTTTGTAGGCTTATCTTTCTATTCTTCCAAACTTTTTTTTAACTGTGAAAAAACACCCTGAGCTTTAGCTATTCTACTTTTAACATCTTCACTGCTCCCACCATCTTTACTAATAATACTACCAAGGTAACTGAAGCTCCCAACCTGATCAATCTTTTCGTTACCTAATGTCACCTGTTCATCTTGACTTATTCCTAGCCTTAGTGACTTGGTCTTCTTAACATTAATTTTCAAGCCTATTTTAGCACCCTGAACTCGTAAAACCTCTAAAAATTCATTCATTTTGCTCACACTTTCATCTAATATGCTTAAATCATCAGCATAATCTTGGTCCAGGAGCGTTCTTCCTCCCCATTTGATTCCATGGTCTCCAATTGCCTTTCCTGTGCTCCTTAAGACGAAGTCCATCAAAATGATCCATATAAAGGGGGATAGAACGCAACCCTGCTTAACTCCTGATTTAATACAAAACCAGTTGCTAACCTCATTTCCTACCTTAACCGCAGCAGTATTATTCTCGTACATAGCGCAAATCACTTTAATGCATTTTTCTGGTATACCATATAACGATAAGACCTTTGTTAACGCTGTTCTATCAACAGAATCGAAAGCTTGCTCATAATCGATAAAACTAAGGACCAAAGGTGTTTGACAACGAAGGGACTTCTCAATTATTAACCTAAGAGTGAAAACATGGTCGACACATCCTCTACCTCTTCTAAAACCGCATTGTTCTTCCCTTAAAACTTTGTCTACAGCAAGTCTCAGTCTAAAAAGTATCATATTACTCAGTAATTTGCTACCTACAGAGACCAGACTAATGCCTCGATAATTACGACACTCACTCTTGTCACCTTTCTTATACAGTGGTTTAATTAAGGTTTTCCTAAAATCATTGGGTACTTCCCCTTTTTCAAAAATCATGTTCATAATCTTCAGTAGCTTATTCCTAACCTCAGACCCACCATATTTAAGGAACTCGTTAATCATACTATCAGCACCTGGGGCCTTATTATTTTTTAGTCCTTCTAGTACTGTCACTAATTCTTCCTCACTAAACAAATCTTCCTTCACATCCAAGGTATCACAAACATTTTCATTTTCATCTACATCTTTTCCTGCAACTGTATCTCGCTTTAGCACATTCTCAAAATGTTCCACCCATCTTTCTTTAACTTTTTCCTTATCACTAATTGTAGCCCCATTTCTATCTTTAACTGGGACTAGTCCAGATTGGCTACTCCCTTTCAATTTACTAACATGCCAGTATAATATTTTACTATTATGCCGTCTAGCCGGATATTCCAGATCCTCAGCAATTTTATCTATCGCCTCCATTTCACATCTCCTTAGTTCATATTTTAATGCTTTCTCCACTTTCTTTACATTCCTTTTGTTTTCATACGACTTATCACTCAGATAATTCATATACAAACCCCTTCTACTTTCTATTAAACCTAAAGCTTTTTCACTAATATTCCTAGTTGCTGTCTTAGCACTCTTCCCTAGGACACCATCAGCAACTTCACAAATTGTTTTTCTGAAATTATTCCATCCATCTTCCACATTGTCAAATTTTAAACCCTCAAGTTTAGTACTCAACTGTTTCTGGAATTTTTTTCTCAAATTTTCATCCTGAAGTTTACCAACATCATAACTTTCCGGGAGGGAGTTACCCTTCCGAAATTTCAGCTTTAAATTAACCTTAGACACTACTAGATGGTGATCTTTACTTTTAACATCAATAACGGCACTCCTATACACCCTAGTTATTAGTAGTAGTAGTAGTAGTTGGAGGGAGGCAGGTTACTTCCATAGGACGCTTTATGGCGAAAGTCGGAACATCAGTGTCATTCTCGTCAAGAGATTTCAATAGAGTAATTATGTCGCTGAAATAACTAACCAGTGCATCATTTCCCTTCCGAATAGGGCAATCTTCATGACCCGGACATAGCTGCCACAATAATGTCTTTGCCATCTTGATCGAATTAGTGTCAAAACATTTCGCTCCGTGCCTTTTAATCACGTTATCCTGTGCACCAATTAGCGATTTGTTCTGTACAAAATTCAGTACCGGTGAATAAACAAGGACAGGATTAACTCAACTCAACTTTTTCTTTATTCAACTCAAAAATACACAAACAATATTATGCCCCAACAGAGAGCAGAGCTCGTAAGACTGGGACAGTGCAAAAACATAAGAAAAAACATCAACATCTCATCGTAATAATGATTTCAAAATATAATACGGTGAAAGACAAACAAAATAGAAAAAACTCATAAAAGATAAGTAAATATATAAATGTCAGGCAGGAGGGGCGTGGGAGGCCATCTCAGACACAGGGACACAAAAACAAACACACAAATAAGAAGATCAAGCAATTTAATTTTCCATCATCAATGGTGAATAATCATCAACTTTTTTGCGAAAGAAAAATAGATTAATTTCTGTTCGGTTCAGCTGACAGGTTTTTTTTGTTGGTTAATTAAAAGGAATATTTGTAAAGCTTTTTTTCAGTTTATTTTGTTTCATAATCAAGAATTTGGATCGCTATTTATTTTTTGGACAGAATTCAGCTGTAAATTCTAGTAATAGTTCTACTATAGAACTTCTTCGGGTGGATAGCACGGGAAATAGTATTCAAATGAATACATTAAAATTCCGCATAATCTGTGCGTTGCTAAAGGACTTACACTATTTTGATCCTTGTTATGTCACATCCTTGAAAATAAACAAACATTAATTGATCACCCCCCTTAACATATCCTGCAAATTTCAACCTAATTCCCTAAGCCGTTCGTAGATGCACCCTTTTGACAATCTTGGGTTCATATAGTCTCTTTTGATTAAGTTCAACATCCCCCTCAATGTACCCTTAAAGTTTCAAATTACTATCCTTTGCTGATCCTGTGATGTTATAGATACCTCGTTTTAACTGTCTGGACGCACAAATTGTCTTTTGATTTGTTCACCATCCTTCTCAGTATGCCCTTAAAGTTTAAACTTAAACCCTTTAGCAATTCCTGGGTTATTGCAGATATGCCTTTTTGAAAACCTGGATGCATATAGTTTCGTTTGATTTAGCTCAACATTTCTCTCGACACTCACTGAAAGTTTCAACTTTATGCCCTTAGACTTTCATAAGATATCCCAGATCCGCCTTTTTTGACAACCTTGGATTTGACAACTTTGTGATTTAGTTTTATATTCCGCTCAACTTTCCCCGAAAGTTTCAACTCAATATCCTGTTCTAGTCCTGAGATATTGCATCTTTGCAAGTTTGACAACCCGTATACACTTAAACTCTTTCGATTTAGTTCAGTTGTAGTAGTATTATTAGTAATAGTAGCAATAGTAGCGGTCGTAACAGTCACCATTAGTCGCAGTCATAAGTAGTCGTATTCGCAACTAATCTTAGTCCCAAGTAGTCGCAGTCGCATTGGCAAGTAGTCATGGTCACAAGTAGTCGTAGGGGCAAGTAGTCACAGTACGCAAGTAATCGCAGTTGCAGTCAGAAGTAGTCGCAGTCGCAAGCATAGTAGTATCCCCAAAAGTTTCAACTTAATACCTTAAGCTAATCCCGAGAGAAATATTTACAATTTGACAACAAACAGTGGGTGGGGCATAAGGGCGGCTATCATATCTTGCATAGACCTTAGTATCATCTGAACGACAAACAGACATTGGACTAAAACAAAGCAATTTTTTCAAATGAAAGTAAGGATTGACATTGAAAATAAAACGCACCGAAATTATTCCGGAAATAAGGGGTTCTAACCCCTTCTCAACCCTCCGCTCTAAAACTTTACACTAAAGTTTATAGTGCTTTAAAAATACTTTTTATTACAACCCGGAGTTTCTTTTTTTTTAAGCAGTCGTCCTTAAAGAATTAAGACAAAAAGTCGAACTTTTTTGTAATGAGCTCGGGTTAAGGAGTCGGAAGCCCTCATATACAGTATGATTTATGTTCACTTTGAGCTAGAATGTTGTTCCTTACTTTCATTTGACAAAGCTTTATTTTATTTAATGAATCCTAAAATGACCTTACCTTAGACTTTAGTTTCTCAGTTGCCTTCAGTGGCGCACAAGGCGTCAGTGAATAGCCTCCAATCTCCCCGCAAGTGGACTGCTGCATAGATATCCTCCCAATCTGGGATGAGATTCATTTGGGAGGTTCTTCTGTCACATTTGTACGTTCTACGGAGCGTCTCTCTTGGACTTTCTCGGTGTATTTTTGGACTGCCAGTGGAGGAGTATTTTAGGAAGTCTGTGATCCGGCATACGGAGAATTTGTCCAAGGTGCTGGCATCTTCGTTGCCTCACAACGGAGTCATTGTCTGGTTGGCATCTTCAAGTACGGATCTTGTCTTTGCTGACATGGTCTCTCTAGCTGATCTTTAGGCTACTGAAGACCGTTATTTTCAATATATTAGAACTATTTAAGGAACAACTGTCTGTCGTTCCTTTTGTTCATCCATGTATGGCAGGAGCCTCCCTCCTTCATTATTTACAGGACATTCTTGTAAACTTCACTTGTCTACTATTTGTTTGGTAAGGTGATACACGGTTTTTGTGTCTCCGCAGCTTGCTGGTTCTTCCCCTTGCCTAGCCTTTTCATTCATTTATTGCCGTCTGTCGGACCTGATACTTTTCTTTATATATTTATAAGCTTCTTTGTACATGCGGCTCTTCGTGGACAATGATTTACCATTTTCCCCAAGGGAGTTCGGCATCAGTTTTTTTTTGTGATTTGCTATGAGATCCCAGGTCTTTGTGAATATCCACTGTTGCTTAACCGGTTTTATGAACCCAAGGGTTTTTCAGCCATGCCCGTGTAGTTCTTTTGAATCACCTCCCAGACTTCCTTGACGTCTTCTGGTTGGTCATCAAAGGTTTCAAATTTATTGGACAGAATAATACAAAATAAAGATCGGACTCCCTTGTCACTTACCTTGTCAGCGTCAAAATTTCCGAGTATTTGTGTCTTCTTTTTCCGATTGTTTGATTTCAGATTCAATTTTAGGATGGTGGCTACCAGTTCCTGATCTAAACCTACATGGGCACTTCTGAAACTTTGAACATGTTTTGAGCTCTATCCGTTTGATTTTTCGATTTTTGGTGGTTCTATCCGTGGATGTCCAAGCGTATTTGTAGATGTTTTTACGTTTAAAGAGCGTACCACCGATCACCAAATCATTCTCGATGGCAGTGCTGACAAATTGAGCCCCATTTTCGTTCATACTGCCAAGTTCATGATGTCCCATCCCTTCAAGGCAGTAGGATCTGCCTTAGCCAACTTTCTTATTCAGGTCTCTGGTGACACAGTTGACGTCGCGGAGGGAGGTTTAATCAGTCACTGATTGAAGGTTATCGTAGAACTTATCTTTAATAGCGTCATCTGCATCTTCATTTATTGATAAATAGCTCACAATCAACGACAATTTAACGCAGTTAAAAGCAAATCTTGCATACAAATCTCCCATTCACCGGTTTCCATGAGCATAGTGCGTTTGTAGCTTTTGGACCTAATATTACTGTAACTCGAGCAAAGTGACTCCCAGATTCTCCGCTACATAGAACTTCAAACACCGTCGGGCCAACGCTAATTTTCTTCTCGTTGTAGCCTTTCCATCTTGCTGCCAAGACGCCGACTATGTTGAGTTCAAACTTTGCACATTCGCTGAGGACTTCTTTTGACAGTGCTGACATTGTTCTATAGGCTGATCTTGAACGGTTTGTTTACTTTCAAAAATCTGTCTGGGGGCTCGCACGAGTTGTCGTCGACTAATACGGGAGGCTTTTCGTTGACGTTTCTTTAGCGGGCTTTGTTTTACGGAAATAGCTTGATAGGCCAACGCCTAACCCTCCTTCTTTCCAGGCTTAGGACTAGCTGAAGAGAATCAAACGGCCATCTTCAGCCTGAGTTATAATTTAAATAAATAGTCTTGAAATTAAAATGAATAATCAAGTGAAACTTAAAATGAGCAGAGGTTACAACATGTAAGAGCACGAATGCTGCACTCCCTCCCCCTCCCTACTTATCCTTCTAAGGGCGAGGGCGTCGTTTATGTTTTACTAAAAAAAAATATGTTTTTAACAGTTTCTCTTTTATAATTGTCATATTTATCATAAAACATTGCTTAAACTTCCAGGGAACAATGTCATCATATGCACTTCCTACTTTATAACTGCATTCTACGGTATCATAATCCAATTTCATTTGCTCTTTCCTATATCCTGGGTTATTATCGTGATTTCCTTCAGTCTTTTTTTTATTTTTTTGCCTTTTAAGCGAATAAAAACCCGAAAATTCAGAATACATATCGTTTGCTGTAAAGCGTGTGTTACTCTCAAGTGTCTTAGAGAGTTTAAAAGAAGTGAGGGGGCGGGGGTAGCCCCACTCACATTTGTGGTAGATCACATTTGTAAAACTTTATTAGCATTGTAAAAGATGGGTAATTTTATAATATTAAGAAGTTGTTGAAGAAACAAGTGCGTTTATAAGTCCTGTGCTCGCAAGTACATGTATATAGTATATGTTGCGTAATACCTTAGCACATGCTAGTGAGTCGTCACGATATCACAGGAAATTAATAATGCGATTTTCTATGGAACCGCACCCATATTTGTGGTAGATCCTATTTGTAAACCTTTATTAGCATTGTAAAAGATGGTTAACTTTACAATATTAAGAACTTGTTGAATAAACAAGTGCGTTTTAAGTCCAGTGCTCGTAAGTACGTGTATATAGTATATGTTACGTAGTGCCTTAGCACATACTAGTGAGTCGTCAGGATATCACAGAAAATTTTTAATGGGATTTTCTACAAAGTCAGAGCCGAAAAAAGGGGGTGGTGCAACCGGGGCAGCTGTCCCGGGTGCTGTGGTGGGGAAGGGGGGCTTGCCCTGGCTGGAGGGGTTGCCTACTTCGACCGGATTTTTCACTATCATTCGGATATTTTTGGCTTATATTTGAGGCTGGAGAGGGGCCTGTAATAATTGTTTCCTCGGGCACCACAAACCCTAGGAACGATTCTGTATTGAGTCATTAAAAAAACCGAAATACCTCAAATATATGTCGGAAAACAACTTTCACTGCTTAAAATGTCCTCTCATCAGGAGGCCCGAATTGTCTTAAAAAGTGAAATAAACCGGTCTTGGTTGTAAAAGGCTCATTTGTTTATTGTCTTTTTCGCCTATTCTATTTTTAGTATATTGTGAAAGCCCTTTTACCTTAATAAGTTCTTTGTTTATATATTTATTTGTCATTTCAAAGAAAATTCCTTCTGCTTGATATTTCGATTAATTGAAGCTAGTCTATTGTTTTACTTGTTTCCAGAGTCTCCGAGAAGAACGATTAAACTAATCTGTAAAAACTACTTGTTCGATCTCAAGTTTTATGACCTACTATTTTATATTTGATACAAAATTAAGGTACTGCTTGGTGAATATTCAAAAGAAGTTGTGTAAATACTATTGAGTGGAAAAATAAATTCTTGTTTGAATTTGGTATAAATTTGGCCTTGCTTTCATGTTGAACTGTACTCTAAAATTTCCAGCAAGGAAATCTCTCGATTAGACGTGATCATGAAGGTAAAATCAATAGTGAGCAATTTGTCTACCAGTCACGAACCGCTTCTTTTTCATATAGAAAGGTAATGAAGAAATTGAGGTTATTAGCAATATTGGCATTTACTGAAATAATGTTTGAGATGGAATCGGCAAATCATCAGTACATTCAAATCTAAAGGTTTCCAAAATAACCAAAAGAGGGAAGACCTATATAATACGAAACGTAAGGCATAGCACTATATATTTAGCCAAAATGTAAGGCCTATCATTTCTGGTATTACCTTTCAGATTTGATGATGGTAGATAAACTGTATATAGTTTCAGATGTTGCTTTTTGTGCACTGTTAATTGCATTCCTTGTACAAAGGCGCGGGAGCATGGTTCTCGCTATTCCTCGAGTGAACATCGCTATACTTTTAAGTTTCCAGTTGCTCTGTCTCTTTTTAAGACCATGGGTGTAAAAATATTATCGAAGCTTAACCTGTTGTGAACTCTTAACGAACTCTATTTGTTGACTTGCCTCGTCTCCAGAAATACGTCCTGCCAAGCAATGAGTTTGATCTACTAAGATGCTCCTCTGTGTAATATATTTTTCTGCCATTCAAATTCTAGGTGCTGCGGTTTGGTTTGGCTAATAAAGAAAAAATATTATCTAGTAGTCTGGCTACAGTCTTGGGTAACTTTTTTGGCCCTGAAGTATTGAATGCGATAATGTTCACTGTTTATTTTCCAAAGAAATATCCTGACGAAATTTTTGGAAGGAAGTTCTCTCTTACTTGTCTATATATCTTCATACTTGTATTGGTATCTGACAAAAAGAGCTTTGGTTGTTTCCTGTTTGGTGTTTTTTAGCTGCGAGCTAGGTGGTCCCAAAAATGGTAGATTTGAAATTCCACTCAGTATTTATCTGAGTCTTAACTTTACCTGAACTTTACCTGAAACTAGCTAAAACTTATCAGGTTTGTACGTATATTCATCAATCTGGTTCTGCATATAAGCTGGACTGCTTTTATTGCTGATTTGCGAGCCTCCTCTGCTACTTCTATCCATTTTTATTATTCTTTTTCTGACCAAATGTCGATTCGCAATTCCTTTCGTACAAAAAATATTGATCTAAAACATACAATAAACTAAGTAGTGTCGATGACCAGCCATAGAGTATCACGGGGGCAGACGCATAAAACAAATCCAAAACAACATGTTCCCCGAACCAAAAAAAAAGTCCCAAAAAATCCACGTTAAAAGAAACTGGGGGGGGGCAAAAATTCGCTGGGGTATGGGTATTCTGATGTTCTAGGGGGACATGAGGGCCCAGACTCGTGTGCAAACCCGGTAATGGAAAACCAGTCTGCTTGGGAACATTAGATTAAAAAGAGGGTACCTGGCCAGCTGTAGTCATTACAGTTTTTGGTGCTGTTACAAATTTCGATACCGAAAACAAGTGTCAATGGCCGTCAAAAGAACCAGTTTGCTCGATACCATTTGAGTACAAAAAAAATCTCTTCCAATTGTTTATTAGAATCCGTATCAAAACTTCGTTTATTAAACATCATGTCACTTCAAGATCACTTCAATTATTGAACGAAATACTTAGAAAACGAAACTCAGATTTTATTATTTCCAAGGGATTTCCTTATCAACCGGAAACTGTGATAACGCCTTATGTGTGTGCTTAAAGTAATGGGATGTGTGTCAGCTCAAAATGATGTGATATGTGTCTGCTCCGAATGATAGGATGTATGTCTGCTCGACCTTCATACTATTATACTACTGGCGCGGCGGTGTGAATTGACATGGTATATCACGTTGAGAGTAGCTTGCAAAAATGAACCAATGCATTTTATGCATTATTAAAAAAAATATCTGGAAAATGTCTTAGGAATGATGAGGGGGTGCCAGAGGGCCAGTAATAGTGGGGTACGGTGGTATGAAACGGCAGGGTGCATCACGGAGGGTTGGGTTGCGAAAACGTGAACCAATGGATTTAATGCATGATTTTCAATGGGAAAATATCTGGATAAAGTCATAGGAACTATGAGGGGGTGCTAAAGTGTGCCGACGGTTCAGTAATAGTGTGGCACGGTGGCGTGAATTGAGATGGTGTATCACGCTGAGGTTGGCTTGAAAAACCCGAACCATTGGATTTAAATCATATTTTTATCATGAAAATATCCGAAAAATGCCTTTGGAACGAATAAAAATGCCAGAGGGTTCCATGTGCCATCCATAGTGTGACAGGGTGGTGTGAATTACATGGATTAACAAGTTCTACTGCTTAAAGTTAAGGTGGGATGTTTTAAAAGAATTTTTTGGTGGTGAGGGGGACTGAAATCTAACAACCAGTCAAACAAATGAGGCATTTTCATTAAGACCTCTCAGAAAAAACTCTTAATATGTTTTAAATGTATCTCTAACAACAACTCTCCCCCTCTGGAGTTACTTGCTAGGGTGGGTTAGCCACAAATTATTACGATGGCTTGAGTATGCATAGCCTTGGCCCAAAGAAACGTAGTGTTTCCATTAAAACCTCTCAGAAATAGCTCTTGATATGGTTTAAATCTATCTCTAATAACAAGCCTCCCCTCTGGAATGAGTTGCTAGGGCGTGGGCCAGCCACATATTTTCAAGGTGGCGTGAATATGTATAGTATTGGCTCAATGGCAGGCGGCATTTTCATTAAAACCTCTCTTTTCATTAGAAACAACTCTTAATATGAATTAAATTTATCTCTAATAGCAAGCCTTCCCTCTGGGATTTGTTGCTAGGGGGTGTACCAGCCACATATTGTCACGGTGGTGTAAAATATGCATAGTCTTGGCTCAAATAAACGTAGCATTTAATGACAACCCTCCACCCTTCCCTCCCTTGAATCGCTTGCTAAGACCCCGCCTTTCTTTAATTCGTGCTTGTTTTTGCTTATATTTTATCCTATGTCAGGTTATTTTCACGTTTTGTTTTTCCGATTATTTAGTTTTAACTGCTTTTTCTGTGATTTCGTTGTTCTTTATCCTTTATAAACTTTTCACGTTTTTCCCCATCTGTTGAGTTTCAACTGCTTTGTCTGTGATTTCATGATATTACAGCTTTTTAATTAATGAAATTTGTATGTACAAAAGCCTGTGTCCTTTAGATTCTTTGTTCCAGGATGAATCTTCAATAAGTAATCATTTACGCAATGAAATATTTGAAACCAATCCTATGTAACATTTCACTGATTCAATAGCTAACTGAACCCGTCTGTGTCACGTTAGAAAATTAATGACACTGTAACAAGCTGATGCATCTAATAGAGCAATAATCAGTAGCATTGGGATGCTTTTGTGCTCTCATTTGGAAAGGGTTGAAAACATGCGATCATCTTAATCGTTTCAGTAACCGGGATAGAGAATTCACCGGGCCTCGAATAGGTTATAACGTAGAAAGTATTAGCCGAATAATAATATTAGAAAGACTTTCATAGTCCAGCTGTCGAGCGTTCAACTCTATTGAGGGGAGATCTCTTTCAAATCCTAATGTGGATAAAAATCTTTAGATTACAAAAGTTCCCTAAGACAAACGTCTTGAAAGAAACTGAAATATCAATAAGAAAAAAACGTAACAAAAATAAGAAAAACTGAAGTTTTTAAAGAATCAATGAAATTGTTGTGTAACAAGCAAAAGACGACTGCCGGCTGTCGTCGTAATGGTAGGATAAGGATAGATGTTTCGGAATCCAAAAGGGGATACTACTCTTGCCACCTTTGAACCCCCATCTCTCCGCATGGCTACTCTGTAAAGTCACATAATCAGCCAAATTTAAGCGCACAAAATTCCTTTGACGGAAAAAATGAACCCTAAAGCGAACAGAAACTAAAATGGATCATCAAGTTGCGCTTAAAACGAACGGAAATTACTGTGAATGAACGATCGAATTCCTAAGAGAATCAGAAATTTATTTGAATAATAAAGTCATACTAAAAAGGAACAGCAAATAAAATCAGTAAGAATGGGGTTGTCACCCCATCAAGCAGATTTTGAATCGTTTGCTTTTTTGTCATACCATCGACAACAACAACAAAAAAATAAATATTAATTAACTTTACGAGGGAGAAAAACCTATTTGTTAATACACTCCATTTGTCATTTTCAATTGAGTTTTACTATTTCAAAAGACGTTTTTTCAGTATTTTCTTTTTTGATTTCATTTCATCAAAATTATAACCTAATCTAAACGAAAGCAAAAACAATTTCCTTGAATAAGTACATTTGTGACTCCCAGTTTGCTTTTATGATTTTAAATAGGCTTATTTTTATTATTGGCTTTCCTTTTGGTTTCATTTCAATCAAAAGTACATAGAAATTAATCCGTAAATTAAACCTTTTCTGAATTTTTTTTATCGTATGTGAAAACCCTGAAAACGTCAATTGGGGACTGTGGAAGTAATCTAACCTTTTATTATGGCGTTTTAAGCCTTTTGGGGAGATTGACTCTGTTCTTACTTGTGATAATTTAGTTTCTTTTAAATTTGATTTCATCATTCATTGTTGTTTTTTTTGTTTTATATTTGGTTCATTCTTTCATAGTAGTTTCTTTTGTTTCAAGTTTATTTGTTATATTTCTCAAATATGGTTATTTTATAAGTTTCATTAATAATAACACGACATAGGCTATGGAAGAGCATGGAATCAAATGGGAAGTTAAAATGTCAAGGAAAATTACCTTCCGAAATAACTATTTAAAATTGTAAAACTAAATTACCCAGATGATTTGAATGTCCTAGGTGAAATATTAGCAAAATGAATGATTTTTTTTAGGTTTTGAAAGTTGAGAGTGCAAGAATAGGTTTGGAAATTAATGTTAAAAGCACAAGTCGCTTAGACTAGGAATAAATGAAGGTGAAGAGGTAATGTTCGGTAACGAGAAGATCGATCAAGTAGATAGGTTCACTTTTAGTAGACAATAAATTGCCGAAACAATAGTTCATGTTTGGAAAGAAAATGCATTAAATCAGCTCGGTTTCGCGAAATATTTTTCTGCAAAAGTTGAATTTCGATTTAAAGGGTTGGGTTAGAGGGAGGTGTACCCCTCAACGAATTTAGCTTGGTATGATAATAAACCTAGCAGAAATTATGTAATAACGCATGTTTTTTTTTTTTATTAGAATAAACAGCGACATTTAAACTTAAAAAACGAGCATAAATTATTCCGTGCATTTTGGGATTGCCCTTCCCTAGCTCCCCGCTCTTACGATAAAGTTTGATTTTTGCTCCAATGTTTTAAGAAGGACTGCTAACGCGCAGAAGAATTAGAATGGAATAAAAGGTGTTTTTCACAATATTTCATGGACGAAAGAGTTTATTGCTATACATTTACTCCAGGCAATAAAGTTTACATTTCAATTATTTTAAAAGGCGATAGGTTGCGCGTTTGTTCCACTCACAAATGCTCTTCAGAATAGCACTATAAAACTTTACCGTAAAGAGCGGAAGGAGGGAGTGGATTAAGAAGAGGGCCATTCCCTCATATACGGAATAATTCCCGTTCAAGTTATGTTTTAATCTTGTTCTTTCTTTCATTTGAAGAAACTTGTTTATTTTTATTTAATTTTATCAAAGTCTCTCCTTTTTAGAAATTCTTCAAGATCCAGCTGTGTTGAGTCGGCTTTCTGATACAAAAGCTGCGGCGGAAGTCCAATCATTGAGAGACTTCAACCAAATGCTTGGTATTGACCAAAGTAGAGCGTTTTATGGGTACGATCACGTAGCTGCTGCTGCCGAAGCACAGGCTGTCGATACCCTGTTGGTAACAGACAGCCTTTTCAGGTATTTTGTTTCATTTCATTTCTTTCTTTTACTAAATAAATTGGACCGTTATTTTGACCTTTATATCTTAGCTCTTTAAACAAGCAATAATTGCGTATATATTTTTTTTCTCTTGAAAATGAAAGTGAATAATAAAGAAATATGCGGTTAAAACATATGCCACAGAGATATTAAAGAATTATGAGGTTAGAAGATAAGCGGCAGCGAGAATTACAAACGATAGAGAGAAAGCAAGTATCAGAACGTGTCAAAAATGAAGCGAAGAACAAAGAATTGTGCTGTTACAAGACAAGCGACAGCGAAGTTTAAAACGAGTCAGAAATAAACGTGAAGATGAAACAAATATTAAGCTAGAAGAACAACGCCATCACAGTCTTTGACGCCAATAAAATGTGGCGCAAAACCCAGCACAAACCTACAAAGATGCCATAAACTACGCAACTGTTAATTACAAATCATTCGGACCATATATATGAGTTCCCTGTGGAGTCCTCCGTTTTCTCGAGAAAGAGTAGAGAACAAAGGTGACTTATTTGGAGGTTGGTGCTTACATCGAGATTCAATATATACAAGCCTGACACATGCCGAGTGCCGGGGCCTGGCCTTGAAGTCGGTTACATAGTTTGTTTGTTTTCTAGAAACTGGCAAAAAGAAATTTCTGGCCACAAATACGACCTAAAACGCTCACAACTTTAAGAAAGAATTTGTATTATTTCCCAGTGTGGTTTTATCGAACCTATGGTGACACCATGACATCAAGAAGAGGCTCACTTGTCTGTGATTAGAAGACAAGCGACAACGAGAATCAATATATACAAGCCTGCTGCGTAGCCGCACCGGGGCCAGGCCTCAAAATGAGCTATATAGTTTGTTTTGTTTAGTTTATTTTTATTTTTTTTTACTGCCATATTGACATTTCTTCTTACAAAAACGAACTAAGTAGGTCACAACTTTAAGAGAGAATTTGAATTTATCCCAGGGTGGTTGTATCGAGCCTATGGTAACGTCATGACATCAAGAAGAGTCTACGGTTAGAAAACAAGCGACAATGAGAATCAATATATATACAAGCTTGCCGCGTAGCCGCGCTGGGGCCCAGAGGTGCTATGGTTAGGTGTGGTGCAGAAGTGGTAAACCACATCCAGCACCGAAAGACGTAGAGACGGGCCAATAATAACCGAAACACTAAGCAACGGAGTTATAAAGTTGTAATTTTACAAGGCGCCAATTCTAATGTAAGGTCTGTTTGCTTAAACCAAGTACAAACAACATGACATGATTTAATTTTAAACGGTTGGACAAGATACGTCAAGAAGGAATTTTTGTCCAACAGTCCAGATCATAAAATGTGACAAGACGTATCCAAAAAGCTAAAGCAAAGTGTATGGAAAATATGTTTAAGGGGCTGCTTAATGAAAATGATGCACAAACAAATGTGTTTAGAAAACAAGCGAAAGTGAAAATCGCAAGAGCTAAAGCAAAACACATGGTACAAACGACAGCAAAAATCACATTTAATTCCAAACAAAAATTTTGTACAGCGATCTCTTGTTTCAAACTGGAAAAGACGTTTTTTCGTAGTGATGACGTCTTACGAAATTATATTGGATGATGACTTTAAACGACTAAAGCAAAACAGTTCAAAATAGGGATGAAACCTTTTTATTGACAGTGACCAGATATAAAATTTAACTGGATATTTCGAACACATATACAGTATGCTCATCATCAGCAGTTTTACTGCTGATGATGAACTGTAATAAAAAGTTTCATCCCTATTTTGAACTGTTTTACTTTCGTCATGGAAAGGCAGTGTGTTCTGCGAAGTTATCTAAAGCAAAAGGTATGGAAAGGACATCTGAAGGAATGATCAATGAAAACGAACAACAAAATCTACTCTTGGGGGACAAGTGACAGCGATGATCACATTGAATCCTAAACGAAGTCTTTGTTTAGAAGTGAAAACTCACTTCTCACTGCCTGATCATTTACCTCCTTTGGATTCTTCAGCCACAATATTATAATATGTCTTGAACTGTGGGTGCCCCCTTCTTATTTCCGATCGTGGCTGCTAGATGCCCAAACAAACTTGAATTTAAACAAAATTCGAGTAATAGTTACTGCACGTAACTTCGGTAAATCTGTCTTCAATCTCACACTTTTTAAGGACTTGGTAAGAGCTACTGGCCTGTCTTCTAACGCTTTATTTTGATCCTTGTGTTAGATTTAACGTAATGATTAGGATTAGGGACCTTTACCGTGAAGAGTGCACAGGAACTCCCGGCGGAACAAGGCCCTACGGCAAGAAATAAATTGCTTATATCTTGCTTCTACTTTGAGATGAGAAACCGTAAATCAGTTATAAAGGGTTTTTAGTCATGTAAATTTCAATGGTACACTTATCATTTCGATCTGGCACTATTTTCGGGGGGTCTTAAATTCCGACCAGATCCTGTGACATTGGGAGGAGTTGGAGGGGGAAACCGGAATTCATGGAAAATGTGAAAATTGGGGTATTTTTACCTTACGAATAGGTGATCGGATCTTCATAAAATTTGATATTTAGAAGGAATTCATGTCTCGGAGCTCTTATTTCAAATCCCGACCAGATCTGTTGATATTGGGGGGAGCTGGAGGGGGAAATCGGAAATCTTGGAAAAAGTTTTGAGTGGAGGCATTGGGATGAAGCTGGGTGGATAGAAGAAGCAAATGTCCTTGATACGTTATTGACGGAACTGTACTGGATTTGCTCTCTTTGGAGGACTTGGGGGGAGGTGTTCGGTTATTTGGCGAGTTTGGTACTTCTGGACGTGCTAGGACGATGAAAATTGGCAGGCGTATCAGGGAGCTGCACAAATTGACTTGATAAAGTCGTTTTCCCATATTCGACCATCTGGGGGGCTAGAGGGAGAGGAAAAATTAGAAAAAAATAGGTATTTATAACTTACGAGTGGGTGATCGGATCTTAATGAATTTTGACATTTAGAAGGACATCGTTACTCATAGCTCTTATTTTAAATCCTGACCAGCATTAAGCCTCTTATTTTCCTTTTAAATCAATCCATTGATTCATAGAATTTTGTTAGAGCTCATACCATCTGATCTATTGGCTCTTAGCTCTTCTTGCCTCGTCACAAGTGTCATGTGAGCTCTTAGCTTTTGTTTTAAAATTTGAGCTTTCTGCTGAAGTCACAATTCTGAAACGTCAAAATCGTGTGGTTACCTGATTTGAAAGTAGCACTTGTCAAGAATGTCATTATCTGTTGCTCCTTTTTATTTTTAGTTTTTAATCGAAGCTGTCCTAGGAGGTGCTTTGAGAATTTGAAAAAACAATAATTGAAAAAAATACTCTGATTATTGGTAATTCTTTGTTTCTATCGTTTTTTTCTTCTTCATCTTCTTTGCTTCAGATTGTCATTGCAGCATAATGGCTTTTAGTTGCGGCATTTAGGAGTTCACTAAGATGGTGTACTGTTCTGACTGAAGAAACATGCAATATGACAGGGCCAAAGACAGCTAACTCTCTTGACTGTCTTAATGAAAATACTGACATGTCCATCCAGTGTTTTTAACCTGCTCCCTCGAAAGGTCTACATAGATTTTAATTCTTGTTTCAGTATCCAAGCATTTAGTTAGGTCGTTTCGTAGGGTTCTTATTTCGCATTTAATTTATGCTCGTGTATTGGTTATCTGATATGAGGATTGTATTTTTTTCCTCCTAAATATTTGAATTAACAATTCGATAATTTCGCCTAAAAAAGGACGAAACTTTGGGCTATAATAGCGATCGCTGTGTTTGGGCTAGTAATTGTATCGATTTGGGCTATAGTTAGTAAGTAATTTTATTGTCCGAAAATTCACATGGAATTAAAACGAAGTATAACAAAGAAAAAAGAAAAAAAAGTCACACTAGGGAACATCACCAAACATATATACATATTATGTGCGTTAGCAAAACTACTGGCACAGGATGGCTAGCCATGGGTTCGCTCTTCCCATTACCCATTCATAATTACGCATGATATAGGAGTTACTCGTCCATGGCGAAAGTCTCAGGAGGAACTTCGCGAATTGAAAAACAGAAATCTTACTTTTGGACATTGTGCGAACGACAGGTATTTCCAAAAAGGTGCTATATAGCAGTACATGTGGAAGGGCAATGGTATTATACAGCGACGCAAGATATTTACGGCAGAACCGACGTCTGTTACCAATAATTGTCCCGAACGCAATCCGGATTTTCGCTTCTACGTGGGGCACAAGCAGCGTCGCGGTGGAGGCTTCCACCGATTGGTAAACCAAGATAGGTAATACTCTCAGATGGTTTCACAACTTAACCGCCCGAAGGCATTTCTTCATTACAGTGCTCCACATTGAAAAACAAGTCGGCAGATTTTGACACACTAAACGACAAACCTACGTTATTGTATACCTATTCAACACATCAAAATTTTTCGATAGTCGATCAGCAGACCTGTTCAAATTAAGTAAGTCGTCATCATACGTCATCAACGAAACATCAATCCCTTTTGAAACACAAGGCGAAGCTACTCGGGCCTACGCCGGCAGAACACTATTGCTGCACAAACTCGGAGATACAACCGAACCTGGCCTGACTCCTTTACGGACCGGTACAACAGCGGATTCGACTGGATTTGAGGATATTTTGATTTGCGCTCTAAGGTTATTGTACATATAATATAATACTCTGACAAGACACAAATTTAGCCCTTGTTTATACGTTTCTAGAAGGATCTGCGCGCACACCGACGAGTCAAAAGCCCGGCTCACATCAAAAGAGCCTATAACTAGTGGATCGTTCATTGCCTCAGAACAGACGAAATAGCAGCAAGGGCGAACAGAGAATCACCGCAACCGAGCCCTACCGTAAAACCAAACTTGTGGTTTGGCATTTGACAATATAACCATTTCTAGAAGCTTGCATAAAACTGGCGACACTGTAATTGGGCGATACGAGGAGCATATGTTAGCTGGCTTCCCTTTTTTCAGGATGGGCGTAAGTTGCCCTGTACAGAAAACACCGGGTACAAAACCGACTACCATTATCATCTGGTGCAATAATGTTAACATTTCATACAAAAGACGAGTACATTTCACAAGGTGAAGTGCACACAAACCGTCAACTCCGCGCCACCTTTTCTTCTTCAGCTTGAAGGCATTTGCAGTTACATCGAATTATGGATTACGGAGACAATTCGAAATACCGGATTTAGGACAACCACTTTCCTCTACACTGAGAACCAGAACTTAGCATCCTGACATGCTTTCACTAGCTCTAGATTCTTTGAGAACCCGTGATATCAGTACCTTTACGAATTTTCCTAACGGTAATAGCAGCCTCTTCTGTGGTTAGTAGTGTGTGGGTGATTTCAGCACAGAAGGCATTAACCTCTATTATAGTTTCCTGGATATTCCTTTGCATGTTGACATGTTGTAGACTAAATGGCATGCTGATCTTCTGAAGCGTCGTGTCAAGCACTTTCCGATAAGCCGAGAAGTCGGCCTTCGAACAACCTTTTATTTCATGCCACTGTGATATACTTTTGGCCTTTTGGATACACACATTAACAAATGCTTCAATTGGGATGTGTTCGGCGGAGTTCCCATTAGCACGCTCACTCTGCCACTCACGTTTGGTGTGCATGCGACTTGCTCTATATTTCAGACTGAACCACTAGTTTGTACAAATGGGAAATCTCTTTCTTTTGGGAGCACACGATACCGACTTTCAAGTGCACTTAGGATCAGCTGGGTCCAAGGAGACGAGTCGTCAATTAGGCTACAGTTGTAGTCTCCAACTATAACGCATTCCAATTTGGACACCCTAGTAGTCTTGAGGTACTTTGCAAGAGCTTGCACTGCTTTCAAGAATCGGTTTTCCGATCCTTCGTCACTGTAGTTTGTAGATAGGTAGACATTACCAATCAAAAGGGTCCCAACCCTTATAGCCATAAAGTTTTCAGCTGCATGAAGACTCTCGGAATCAACAGCAGAACTACATACGATCACTAGTCCACCAGAAGGCCTCCCGCGTTGACGAGACTTGGATGGTACAAAATAAAATGTATAATTGTGTGAAAAATCGAGTAGGCTGAGGCTATCATTTGTCAGCAAATGTTCTTGGATGTACAGAATATCGCTACGTCGACATAGTTCTTCAATTACGGTGATTCTGCGAGACACACCTCCATTCATATTTCAATACACAATCCTAGTATTCTGTTCATTCATCGGAGCATTTTGATTTTCTGATTTGCTTTTTCATCTCAGGGCATTGGAATGACTGATATGTATGTTTTGTCGATTTACATGCTGCACATCCAATTGGTTTCGTGCATGGGGTACTAGCATTCGACGTATGGCCTTGGACGCCGCAACGTGGACAAGTCTGGGGAGCGGAGCACGCCGCTGAAATGTGACCAGATTTCTGGCAATTGTAGCATCGTTTTGGGAGGTGCACAAATTCTTCAATCGGAAAACGTTAAAAATCTAGTTTTGGCGGGCTTTTCATAGCCAGATCTAGTTGATAACGGGAGGGAAAGTACTACTTATAGGTTCGACTAGCACCACACTGCTCTGCCCTTTTGCAACCTGAAACGCAGGCTTTCACCGTTTCGGCATCATACGTGGTTGGAATGTTTTTGATTACGCCGGTAAAAACTGGGGATCTCACCTTCGCTTCTACACTTTTTGATTTCTGATTGATAGAATAAGCAATGTTGTCTGCCTTGTCCTTGGTTTTAACAACAAGCTGCCGTTCAGATCGGTTTCTTTTCAATTCAACATCATCGACCGACAGGTCTTCTTCGCAAGTGCTCTTAAGAAATTGTTTTTGTTCTCCTGGCGTGTTAGTGGGGGATGGGTTCTTCAGAACTACGGAATAGGGTAGTGGAGAATGTCTATCTGGGGCGGGATTAGGTTGGCTTCCGTCACTTACAGGATTGCCGGGCGGTCATGGGAGTAGAACTTGGTTGTAGCGGTCAAGAAAAATCGAGAACTGTCGCATTTCATTCACTGGCGATACAACACATGCACCTACTTCTGCTCCACTGGCCGGTACTTCTTGGGGATGAAATATAACGAACTCGGGGAGTTTTGTCCTTTCTTTAGCGCATCGTGCAAGCAGCTTAGCAATATCCATTAAATTATCCTCATCCTGAACGCATTTCGTAAACCGATCACCAGTTTTAGTCTCCTTAGTCAACAGTTCGTTTGCCTTTAAAATCGAGTCTCTATAAAAAAAATTTCACAGCTCGTTTTAAGAACACTTCCTTCTTTTTTCCGACAGTCATTGATCGCGATGTATAGTTCAACACGGCATTTAGCATTATAGTCTCTCTCATGCTTGGAACCGGTTTTACACTTTTACACGGGGATGAATTCAATTTTTACCCACTGAATGCCAGAATGCAAGCGGGTATAGAATATACCCCAAGAAACAAGGGAAGCGTCAGTCCCCGTTCACCTTACCCCTGAAGTTAAAGGGAATTTTTTTTTTTAATAATAAAGATGTTCCGCTGAAAATCTGGCTACTATATTTGCGCCTGGTTACCGAATTTCAGCAATATCGACTTAACTGTTTTCGCGCCTATTTAAGACTTTGCTCATTTGTTCAATGATTCAGTATTGTTCAATTTTGCAGCAAATCTGGACTTGTGTGGTTATTACGCCAAATAAAAATTTGGTGCGTTTTCTACTATGTCGGAACTTAGCCAATTCTTTACCACCTTGCAATTTTTTTTTTTTTTTTTTTTTTTTTTTTTTTTTTTTTTTTTTTTTGTAAGGTCGGGTATCTGGGCGCTTTTAAGCCACGTATGATGACGTTAATGCGTGCTAGAAGCCTGAAAAACTGAGGTTAGACGAGCTCAAGCACCAAATTGATTGGTACCATAAAATTATTTCAGCTAGGCGTCTGTGTTACCTACAATTTGTATGTGGTCTGCAGCTTCAACTCAGCTGGTTCTTGCACAATTTTCATAAAGTTGTCCTTTTTTTATATAATTATTGAAATGTTTCAATGCTAATAACTTACGTTGAATAACTTCCAACTAAATACTCTGTCCTGGCAATTCATTACCGCAGACAATCTAATAGATTTTGAAAATTTTATTTATTCCATGATGTTAAAATTCGTAACACAGAGAAGTATTGATTTCGCTATTTTTATTCCCTTTTTTTATACGGAAACCTTGTAATGTGTTATAAAATTATACTTCTCTTAGATGACGTTCATGTATTATGAATGTCAAATTTGCTTCACAACAAGGAAGTAAAATTTCCAAGTGGCAAGAAATCCATTATCCAAGTTGAATTTAGGCAAACAAACTTGCCTATGTTAGTTTAAAGCCTCAATAAAAGTATTTTGGTTCTGCAAACAGTGGCAAACTATAAGTCGGGAAAGCTCCTATTATACGAGAAACACTCGAGAATTTGGATCGCGAAGGTCAGATAGGACAATAATCGGTTAGTTTGCAATGCATATTGAAAGAATATAATGTCTCACCATGGATGTTCAAATTAAGATTTGGGATTTGCCAAGAGCCGAAGAACAGGCAATTATATTTTTCCAGGATAAGGGGCTGTTGCCCAAAACAAAACAGTGCGTCAATGGACACACCACGACTTTCTATTCTTACGAGAAGCAACATTTTTAGAAGTGTAACCAAACCCAACCCAACCTTTATTAGCAATAACCAAGCTTCACTTCTCGAGTGTTTCGCGTATAATACATGAGTACCAGAATACTTTCTGTAGGGTTACTGTCGGCTCATTGATGTTTACTAAGGCTTTGTGAACGATGTACTGATTGCTTGTATTTATCTGCACTCGGATTGTCGAGGGGTAATAGCATAATAAAAACATTTCAGAATATTTAGAATAGCTATTTCAGTTTGTTTACTAAATTCATCTGATATCATTTGAACTTGTTTATAGCCCGAAAGTATGCAAGTTTTGCTGCTTTGTGTTCACTTTTCAAAAAGTGCTGCCCAGAAAGAGCAATTTTTCGCCCAAAAGCTCAATAATTTCGTAAGAAAACGAGCCCAGAACTTTTCTTACTTGTCAGTTAAGACTCGTGATATCCTTGTTCAGGCCAGTTGGTTGAGTTTAATATGTTTGATAATTCCAGGATAAAGCCTAAACGATTTGGTGTGCACTAAAAATTTCGTCTATACAGTTGGCTTGAAAATGACAGTTCATAAGTCTGTTGTCTAGGTAAAACCCTATGAAGAAAAAAATCTTGAATTAATTTTGGCTGTATTGGTTTGAGATGACCGAAAGAAGGCCTGAATTTTGCTTCGTGTCCGATAGGTTTGTTACTCTTGGTGCCTGTAGGCAGGGTAAAATAGACCTCAATGAACACAAAAATATTTTAGAGATTGGTTGCATCGATAAATGACACTTGAAACTTGACAATCATTTTTTTTTTTCTTTTCTTTTACCCATTCTTCTTCTTTTTTTCTCAGATCGGCTTAGGCTAAAATGACATGTTGCAGAAAAAAGGGGAACTCAATAAAGACAAGCTATAGGAAAAAGTCGTTGTTTGGATTCAAGACGCCTAAAATAGGCCCAAATTTATTTATATCCGTTCGGCTATTAACTTACTCGGCATGTATGCTAGGCCGAACGAATCTAATAAGAAAAAATATTTTGAAATAAAATGAGCCAACCCATTTTCGCTGATTTTCTGGTTAAACCACAACATTAGCCAAACGTTGTTTTTTTCGATCGACGTGAAACTTTCAGGGTAAGTAATAACTGAACCTAGAGTACCTTAACGAGGACGATAAAGTTTCAAGAAAAATGCTATTTTATCCATTCGAAGCTTTTTTTTTCTTTCTTTCTTTTTTTTAGCCTGATCTGCTTTAAAGTTTCAGGCCATCTAGACGCCTCGTTTACAATTTCAGGAACAACGGAACTTCAGTTGAGACAAAACAGAAACAAATCTGGCTGTATTGATTCGTGATGTCAAATATTTTAGACAACAAAACATAATTCTTTTTAGTAAATGACTTTGACGTGCATATATTTAAACAAACTGTTATAAAAAAAATGTGACACATAAAGGCCATTTTAATAGGAGCTCGATTAAGATATTTGTATTTTCAAGTGTCCCAACAGGTTTGGGGTCAGAATGGCTTCTGCTCTGTAGAAGACCATGACTTTCGCAGATTCTCAATTCATACAGTTAGCACTACTCCTTTCCATCCTCCTGAAATGTTTTAGTTTACTATTATTAAACATTTATTGCTCAAAACTACCTCTGACAAAAAGGTTTGACTGAATGTCCTAATCATGTCCTAATTTCAAACTACTATCCGACATTTTATTTTTTAAGCAGACAAATTACAAATTGCTTATATTAACCAGTAATCAAGAAATGTCAATTAAAAACGAACATAAGTTAATTCAAAGAATATTTTCCACAAAATGAGTTTTTCAAAAAAAAGATAGAACCATATTGAAACCTAAGAAGATCAGAAATAAAGTAACGTAACAATTCAAACTAAGCACGAACAAAATTACTATCAATAAATAAATGAAACCCAAAACAAACAGAAATTAAAATGAGGAATCTAGGCAAGCACAAAGCAAATAGAAATTAACACAAAGGGAGTCTGACTACTGTCCTAGTGTCATTTGCTCTTTACTGAAAACAAAATGTATCTAAAGTGCCAAGGACGCTAAAAAGGAAACCCGATTTTTTAAATTTGTTAGGTGGAAACTAATAAGTCTTTTCACGGTTTAAAAGGTTAGAAAAATCCGGGAACTCAATTTTCAATGATAAAGACCTTCATATCCACTTAGGTAGATTTACACTTAGCGGGCGCCGAGTTTGAAAATAAGAAACGTGTGTGACAAATGAGCAGAAAACGAGCGAAAAAAAAATATCACTTAGCTCTAGAAGTGTAACTTTCCTGATAGTCAAACAGTTCGTGGTAACGAACTGTAGTAAGGAGCGACCCGGCTCAATAGTAACCAAAACTCTAAAAAATGGAATTTTGATATCAATAGTTACATCAAAAGCATCGCATTTTAATGCTGATTTTAAATATATAAGTTTCATCAAGTTTAGTCCTACCCATCAAAAGTTACGAGCCTGAGAAAATTTGTGTTATTTTAGAAAATAGGGGGAAACACCCCCTAAAAGTCCTAGAATCTTAACGAAAATCACACCATCAGATTCAGCGTATCAGAGAACCCTACTGTAGAAGTTTCAAGCTCCTATCTACAAAAATGTGGAATTTTGTATTTTTTGCCAGAAGGCAGATCACGGATGGGTGTTTATTTGTTTGTTTGTTTTTTTCTAGGCCCCCCCCACGCTAATTATTTTCCCAAAGTCAACGGATCAAAATTCTGAGATAGCCATTTTATTCAGCGTAGTCGAAAAACCTTATAGCTATGTCTTTGGGGACGACTTACTCCCCCACAGTCCCCGTGGGAGGGGCTACAAGTTACAAACTTTGACCAGGGCTTTTAAACATCGAGAAATTTGTCATGGGGGAAGAAAATTTCCATGAAGGGAGCGCAGGATTTACTAGCATTATTTAAAAAAATAAAAATGAAAAAGTTTTTTTCAGCTAGAAGTAAGGAGCAGCATTAAAACTTAAAACAAACAGAAATTATTACCCATATGTGGGGCTCACCTCCTCCTAATACCTCGCTCTTTACGCTAAAGTATTTTTAGTAATTTCAACTATTTATTCTACGGCTTTTGTGATTCAGGGGTCATTCTTAATGAATTGGGACAAAATTTAAGCTTTAGTGTAAAGAGCGAGGTACTGACGAGGAGGCGAACCCCCTCATATATGTAATAAAACATGAGAATACAACTGTTCTTTACGTAAGCTAATCTATAAGTTACGTATACCTTTTACTAATAAAAAGATTCGTAAAAAATTAAAAGTTCTAGTTACCTTTTTAATTAACCAAAAAATCGGAGGGCAACTAGGCTTCCTCTCCCGCTCTTTTTTTCTCAAAATCATTCGATCAAAAGTATGAGAAAGCCATTTAGCCAAAAAAAAATATATACAAATTTCGTTTTAATTATTCCTCTGCGGAGAGCCAAAATCAAAATACGCATTGATTCAAAAACGTTCAGAAATTAAATAAAAAAACAAGTTTTTTTAACTGAAAGTAAGGAGCGACATTAAAACTTAAAACGAACAGAAATTACTTCGTATATGAAAGGGGCTGCTTTCTCATCAACACTCCGCTCTTTACGCAAATTTTTTTTTACTGTTTTAAAAAGAAGAGTTGATAAAAAGAGTCAAACTTTAGCGTAAAGAGCGGGGCGTTGATAAGGAAGCAGCCCCTTTCATATACGAAGTAATTTCTGTTCGTTTTAAGTTTTAATATCGCTCCTTACTTTCAGTTAAAAAAAAACTTTTTTTTTATTTATTCTAGTACAGGACGAAACATGCTCTTAATTTTAACTATAAATCAATACGGGAGTTATTATTGATATTCATCATTCATACTTCAAATTATTAGTTAATTGACTTAGCCTACCTATAAAAACATCTTTTTAGAAAGACCAATTAAGCTATGTAATTCTGTTATATTTATCCTTTTCTTTGACTGTTGGCATAGCAACATCGTGCTTACTTTCTTCTGGTTTAAAATTGTCACTTTGATTAATTCATAAACATTCTCATTAGTGTGTATTTGTTCAACAGCCTGACTGAATATACTGGTTGTATCACCAGCATGTTCACTCAATGCAGTAACAATCAACATAATGATGGATTGTTGTTTTGCTCAATGATCACCTGCTGATAAATTGTTTGTTACAAACGCTTGGTTGTGCTTGTTTCTAAACAACAAAAGTTTTCGCTTACCTCTTTTCACGATTAAATAAACGCAAAAACAAGTTTTTTCAACTGAAAGTAAGGGGCTACATTAAAACTTAAAACAAACAGAAATTATTAAGTATATGAGAGGTTTAGCCCCCTTATCAATACCTCGCTTTTTACGCTAAAGTTCGAATCTTGTTCCAATTCTTTAAGAATGACCCCTGAATCACAAAGGCCGTTTAATTAGAATAAACAGCTCTTTTGAAATTACTAGAAATACTTTAGCGTAAAGAGCGAGATGTTGACGAGGGGGTGAAACCCCTCATATACATAATAATTTCTGCGTGTTTAAAGTTTTAATGTAGCTCCTTACTTTCAGTTGAAAAAACCTGTTTTTTTATTTAATTTCTGATTGTTTATTGAATAATGCTGGGAAATCTGGCACCCCCTTCATGGAAATTCTCTTCCTCCATGGAAAGATCCTCCCGCGTGGTACTGGCACTGGAACTTTTAATTTCCGTTCGAATGAGCCCTCTCGCAACATTCTAGGACCACTGGGTCGATACAATCACCCTTGGAAAAAAAAAAGAAGACAAATAAACACGCATTTCTTCTGGCAAAAAAAATACAGAATTTCACATTTTCGCGGATAGGAGCCTGAAATTTCTACAGCAGGGTTATCTGATACGCTGAATCGGATGGTGTGACTTTTATTAAGAATCCATGACTTTTAGGGAGTGTTTCTCCCTTTCTTCGAAAATAAGGCAAATTTTCTCAGGCTCGTAACTTTTGATGAGTAGAACTAAACTTGATAAAACTTATATATTTGAAATCAGCATAAAAATACAATTCTTTGATTTATCTATTGGTATTAAAATCCCGTTTTTTAGGGTTTAGGGTACTATTGACCAGGGTCGCTCCTTACTTACAGTTCGTTACAACACTAATTCATTCAATTGTCGCAACAACGGAGAGAATTTAAGTGTCGAATAGATCTTAATAGTTGTATAAGAAAAAAGAAAAATCGTTGAAAATCCCAGTTTTCAGGAATGGATAGACAGAAGATAGAGCCAGGGAGGAAAATGTTTTCATTTTAATGTCCTTAGTACTTTCAAACATTTCTCTTTTATGGTTATGACACTGAAGAATAAAAAATTGCTGAAACTTTCTGGAAATGACATCATTACACATTAAATCAGTCTACTTCCATTGGTTCTTTCCAGTGCGCTGCCTATGATTTTGATCAGTATGGTGATTTTTTTTCAATGTTTTGATAAATAAAAGTCACAGTGTTCAAGATACATATCGTTTCCAACGAAATACAAATGACACTCGAGTAGTCCCCAAAGCCACGCCGAAATAAAATTCGGCAGCAGCGGACGCAATGATGCTCGGCTGTGCGCCGTCAATTGATCGGCGTTTGTTCTATTTTGGAATTGTTGTTGCTTGTTTTTTAAAGTTTTGGAAACTAAATTGGTATCAGTTCTTTTTTGAATTCCTTCTAAGTAAGAGTTGTTGGGGTCTACAATTCCTTTTCAGCTTCAATGCCTTGACCGAACATCAGACAAAATAAGGGATAAAATTAACCTTGACTGGACTGCCCACTTAATTGAACAATCTGTCTTGGCTTTTTTCTACAATTGGCCATGACTTTGACTTTTCCCACAACTATTCCCTTTTTTTTAAATTCAAAAATCAACGGATCTCGGTCCGTTGATTTTTGAATTAAAAAAAAAGGGAATAGTTGTGGGAAAAGTCAAAGTCATGGCCAATTGTAGAAAAAAGCCAAGACAGTGAAACCTTGAAATGCCAGAAAACTGAATCGATCCGACAAAATAGGGAATTTTTAATTTATTTTAAATTAAAAAACTAAATAAAATAAATCTATATGCACCATATCTGGTGCAAGAAAATACAAGGGAAATCTCAAGGGGATCTGATGTGTATATCTTACTCCATATATGAATTTTCTGGTCTTGCAACTTGCATTCCTCTTCTTTGACACGCCATTACTGCCATTTCCCCCGTTTGTTAATATGGGAGATTATATACCGCCATGTAATTTTATGAGTTTTTCTCTGATAATAAATATACTGAACAGGATTTAAGAGGAATCTACTCCATTTTGATATCATGTTATTTTCCTATCTTTAACAATGCTCAATATCCTTCTCGGAAATTTGTATGTTTTAGTGAGAAATTCCTTGTTTATACTCCTAAACATGGCCAAAAATATGTACGAAGTATTTTTTCCAAAAATACCATTCGTAATTAAATAAAAAAATAAACTGTGACACGCACTCTGATTTCTAAAAAGCTCTATTTCAAGATGGTAAAAATAAATGAAAATACGAATGACATATAGTTTGAAACCGCTTAAATATTTAAATTAAACGTACGAACCGTATTTTATTGAGGTCATCTGATTTCTTCAAAAACTTCCGTTTTAGTATTTTTCAAAAACGGCCTTTGTTTACACCACAAACTCTATTTTTGGTCAGGTTACGGCTTATAAAGCCAATAATGCTTAAGGTGCTTTTAATAGTTTGTATATGATATTTTAAACAACATATTGATTTTTTACTATATAGGAAAGTCTCCTTTGTTTTTTCAATGGCTACGTCCAATTTTGTCAAAACCCTTTAGCTTACGCAACTTTAACAAACATGCCGTTCAAATTTGACTTGCAGAAGTCTAATCCTAATGGGGTTGTTTTATAGCGGCTTGACTTGACTGCTTCACTGACGGCTATAGAGAATCTTTAAAGAGATCCAATATATCTAATAGAAGGGAGCCAACGTTTATCCCCCCTCCCTTCCCCATGGCTGGTTGGTCTCCAATCACTTTCGGCTTATAAAAAAGGACTGTAACTCTCAGTGTCTGATGTAAAAAGCACCCTCCAGAGTTTCTAAAACCATGAGGTTGAGCAAGAGGCAGTCCCCTCCTTTACGGAATGCTCATTATGGGGTTAAATGTTACTCTTTACTTTTGTAATAACAGCATAGAATAGAAATACTTCCAGAAATCAAGAGGGATTAAATATCAATTTCACATTCTGATATAATACAAAAGCATAAACAGTGGAGTACAGAGAAAAAAAATAATAAACAAAGCAAAAACAAAAGTACACGTAACTCAACAATGGCAAGCACAACAAAGCTAATATAACAAAGAAAAACAGTATAATAAAATAGACTAACAGATCAGTAGAACAAACGAAGTAAAGCTGCATTAATAACTAGAAATATTTACAAACACAGTATAGACCGCCGCTTATGTTTCGCATTCATCATCTTCATCATTTATTTTTAACCCACAAAGATAACACTATGGAGAAAAGAAAAAGCAAACGAAATGACAAAACAACAACAAAAAACTAATCACTTATCCTGCGTAATACATAAATAACAAGAGAAAATATAACTAAACTAGAGAGATAACTTATAAGAATAAGAAGATTATGGCACCATCGCCCCAAACAGGGAATTATTCTTGCAGAGAGATTGGACATAACGAGAAAGCCAATTTTGGACGGCCAAGTATAAATCAACAATACCATATCTTTCACTAATCCAAAAGTTTCCAGTCCAGGGTGGTAGGCCTAACAAGAACTTACAAAAACGATAAAAGCATGACCGGATGGTACACATATTCCGATCGGTTAATAGAGCCCAAAACGGGAAAGACCAATAACATGTGGCTGCACCAGCGCATTGAAAAGCCTTGCTCTGATATGTCTATTATAATTTTTCTTGGCAGATATGAGTAGACCATAAGATTTGCGGATCTTGCTGGTCAAATGTTTAACTAGCAGTGATCTTGTAGATTTCACGTCACAACCGATTGAGAGCCCGAGGTAAACTAAACTAGGCGCTGGTCTCACGACACAATTTCCAAGTCGGATATCAGGAACGTCATCTGAGCTTCGACGGTTGAAAACAACAATTTCGCTCTTACTTTCGTTAAAAGATAGGTTTATTTTGGAATAAGCGTTGCTTAGAACATCGTAGTTCTTCTCTATCATCCCAAAAGAACGGCTTAAATTCAGTATATCGTCGGCATAATTTAACAGTGATATATCAATACCTCTAAACACGAAACTCATCTCAACATCTTTTCGTGATTCTATAACACTATTATTGTAAAGGGGAGGGAAGAAACTGACCCTTGCCGTATATCTTTTTCTACGGGAACTACTACAGGTGAAATTTGTGGACCATCAATCGTCGGGACTTTGATTCTAACCTTCAGTTTTTTATGCAAATTTTGGAGTGGTAGGACGATTGATCTGTCAAGCCCACGTTTGAGCGCACATGACAGTATCTGAGCATGGATGCCAGAATGGAACGCTCGGCGTACATCATGACTAGCTGCTATAGCCCTTTCCCCTGTCTGGTCACACTCTAAAAGTACATTACTGATGATATGGTGAACAGGTTCCCTACTAACAGATTGTTTAAAACCAAATTGGTTATCAGGGCTTTCACAATCTCTACATAACTCATCATTTAAAGAAACTAAACAAGTTTGCAAAGAACTGGGGCAACTGTTATGGGGCGGTGAGAGCCGCATTGAGCAGAGTCTTTTCCTTTCTTCCTTACCGGGTTGACAACCCCAACACAAAAGGAATCTGGCACTAAACTGCAAGTAGAAACCATATGGTATAACAGAGTGAGATGTTCAACGATCCTTTGGCTGCCATGAACTAAATGCATGCCACACACTTGGTCCATGTCTCGCGAGAACTTCTTCTTTGTTTTAACTATCTAACTTTAACATCTTGTTTAACTATCGCTCCCCGAACATCAGAAACAGTTACCACAAACCCGAGTGAAGGTGATGCTTCACTGAACAAGAAATCAAGGTTATCTTCATGTTTCGACACAAGCTGAGCGTCGGGTGCTGCAAATTCTAACTTTTAATAACTATTCCACTGTTCTTCTGTGGGCCAGAGGCTGAGACCGTCGCAATCACTTCTTTTTTTCCTTTTAAGGAAATTCCACACGGCATTTGGGTCACTTTTCAGCGTGTTACCATTTTCATCCAGAATGGTAGCATTGTACTTCTGCAGGCGTTTGGCAAACTTTCTTTTCAAATAAATCCGCACCATATTCACAGCACCTGACCGGGGCTTTCCTATATCTATCCACATTTTGTGCCAAACTTAGCACAATGCGAACCTTGCGTTGTGGTACCGCAGCACTTTCAGCGACTCTCAAAGCATGGATTATTTCCATGCAGTATACATTTAAATCAACCTGCTTCTCAGTGGTTTCTAGACTGGGATTCGTTTGTAGAAGGTGGTAGGGTACCTTGATCCTTCCCAGAATCTCATCACATATAGACTGGTATATGTCTATATTGATCTTCTTCCAGTTGGATTTCTTACGCCACTTCCTGACTTTGCTGAGGTCTATGCTTGGCTGTATAGATGTATCGAAAGAACAGGATACGGGTAAGTGATCGGAAATGTTGATGGTAGTGTCCACATATGGAGATGGGAGAGGCAATGTCGTTTGCTTGGTTTGAAGAAAGAAATCAAGGGCTGAGGTTGCTCCCGAATTATGGACGTATGTAAAATCAAGATCGTTCAAACGAACTTAAATACTGGTGGTGGCATTAAGGAAGATTTGTGAACGTGGGTTTGTACCAGAGAGATTACAGTTCTTGTCACCCGCTAGTATAACGTTTAGTCCCTGTTGTTCCGGACCCACAGGGTCCGGACCAACACTTACTGAACTTGCTAACTTATTACAAGCAAAACTGAACTTGCGTTCAGACTTAAGGTCTCAGTAGTCAGTTGGCATGTACACTGAGTAAATGACAGCCTCGTTTATTTTGACCGCAACATAATTGTCATAAGACGAGTGAAGCGCCGGTAGAAGTTCCGCTCGGACGAGTACCGCTATGCCACCGGACGGCCTACCTTTTCCACTTTGACTGGTTATCGCTAAAACCACAAATACTTTCAACCATCCGTCCAGTGAAAGGATGTCCACACTTTCATTGGAGAAAAAGTGTTCTTGTATACACAATACGCCACATGACTCCATTTGGCGATACAGAAAGAGCCTTTTATTAATAACACCACCGTTTATGTTCCAAGTAGTTATCCTTAACTGTTCATTTCTTAAGCAGTAGTTTCTTTGCTTCTGGACATTTATACGAATAACACGGGTGGCCAGAGGAGCCACAGAGAGCGCATTTCATGACAAGTTGACACAGGTGTTCTTTGGAGTTCTGGTGGTCACCAGCGCATTTAGAGCATCTCGGGGAAGCTTTACAGTTATTTGCAGTATGACCGTAACACTAGCACTTGTAGCACTGGGTAGGCAAAAACTTGTACTCAGTTATGGGTAGACGCTCGTAACTAATAACAAGGGGATTTTCTGTGGTATACTTTAGATGGTCACGTGACTCAAACTTTAATCGAAAAGACCTAGTACTTCCTAACTGAACAACTTCTGTACAGTTACTAGTGAGATCACATAGGTCACTTTTAGACGTTCCGTCAGGCACTCGTGTATATACCAAAAAAGGGAGGACTCTTCACCTTAGCAATAATGGATTGGTCTCCTTTGTTTAATGTGTCTGCCAGAGTATTGGCGGCACTCCTGTCTGACAGAACTACTTGCCATGCATCCCTCCTAGGCTTCAAAACATCTATGCTTGGACTGACATTCCCACAGGCTGTATCCAGGAAATCTTTTCGAGCGTCGGGATTATTCAAGTTTTTAGGTGGATTTTTGACAATAACTGAATAGGACGGTTTTGCGGGTGGGGGAGGTTTCATTTTCGGAATAGTTTGCACGACCGACCTTGCTTTATGGTGCTCAGCGAAGCATTTAAATTCAATGTAGAGTTCATTAACCTTTCGATAGCTGTTGTCTCCCCTGGCACACATGGGACCCGATCTGGCTCGAAAATCAGATACTGTGGTAGGCTTATCTTTTTCTCGTCACAAAGATCAAAGGCTCGAACCATATCGCTTACACTTCAGTCACTTTGGGGTGCTCAGTTACCCTAGTAATAGAAGCGTCAGCCCACAAAATCTTCTTTGCTTCAGTTAACATCTCTCCTTTGTAAAAATCGCAAGCAATTTTCCCAATACTATCAACTGAACAACCTGCATTTCTAGCCCGTGAAATGAAATTCAACACTTGACTTCTTCTTTAATTCTTCTTCTTACATTCTTAAGGTAGACAGAAACTGTGGGAAGTGCATTACTCAAAGTACCAATTTCCTACAGTTTAAGGATTTAAATCCAGCCAGTACCAATACCTCTTGATTGTTTGATATTGCTCTCTTCTGCACAGACTATATCAGGAAGTACGCGAAAAATGACTGAACTAGCATATTCTATGGTGTTATAGAAGTATAACTTTTGGCAACTGCGCACTTGTAGCAACTATAAATTCGGAATAAGAAGAAACATGGATTTATTTTGTTTGTTTTGTTTGTTTGGCTAATCCTCTTGTTTGGTAATCCTTATTGGGATAGAGAAAATTTACCAGCTTCAAAATCCAGCTAAGTAGAGTCAAATGCCAAGGGAAACCACTTAAAATGACACTAAAGGATAATATACGCTGGAAACGCAAATATGAGTAGAAATAAATGTTCTATCTCACAAATTTAGCCAATAATCCTGTATTTAGTTTTACACCACCCAGTTGATGTTGCTGTTGTTTATTATTTTGTATATTGGTTTAAAAGTTTTTTTGTACCCCCCTCCCATGGAAAAACAATCCATACAAAAAAAAATTCTTGGTTACGAACCTGGGGACTATACATCAATCTCTATCTCCACCCTCCCCTTGTCTCTTCCTTAGAACTAATTCTGTATCAAGCAGTTCGTGCTGTCAGTGAAATCTATGAATCAATAGATTGATTTAAAAGGAAAATCGGAGGCTTAATGCCGGTCGGGATTTAAAATAAGAGCTCTGAGTCACGAGGTCCTTCTAAATATCAAAATTCATAAAGATCCGATCATTTTGATCTGACGCCATTTTGATCTGACGCCATTTTTGAGGGCTTTCAGATTTTTTTTCAAAATCACCATAAATTTCTTTTCGCAATAAACTTTTTCTTTTAACAAACCGAAATAATAGTTACCATCCCTGAGTCAGTGTCAGATGGCGATTATTCTCACTAGGCAGTTTTTTTTTAAACGGGTTTTTTAACTTCTGGTTACTATTGGCTGTGGTTTGCTCTTTGCTGGGTTGCTGCTCCCGCTGCAACCATAATAGTAGCATGGCAGACCAGAAATATTCCCAGAAATCATAAAGGAGTAAATATAGATTTTACATTTTTTATGCGTTTTTAAAGGTTTCTATTCCCCCCCCCCTCGCCTTGATCAAAAGTCTTGGTTACGGCCCTTGAGGATTATATAAATTTTTACCTCCACCCTCCGCTCATCTCTCCCTTAGAACTAAATATGTATTTATCTGAAGCTTCAATGAGAGCTGGGTTGTTTTGGCAGTAAAATGCACCCTTTGAGGTATTCTCCCCCCCCCCCCCCAAAAAAAAAAACTAACTACAAAACGATCAAATAACTTCATTATAGATGTTTAATTACCTTTTTAAGTTTAATTTGTCCATTGCTTACTGATAGTATTTGCTCTTAAAAACATACGGACACATCTCGCGTTTTTTTTTCTGCAAGAGGAGGAAAAATTGTCTTGGGGAATTTCCCATGAGGAAAAAATTTTTGGGAAGAATTTTCTTTCAACGAGGATCAAATTGTCTAAACAGATTTTTTCGTGGTAAAATGTGGAAAATGTCCAGAGGGGTGCTACAAGGTGATGTCTCCCTTCTTATTGCACAAAAATGTTTCTTGCGTTTATTTTAATCCTTTATCTGAAGTGATTTGCTTCATAATGGAGGAATATAGTAAGATATCAAGGTAACATTTGGTAAGATACCAAAAAGAGGACGTTTCAATCGCCTAGTTTTCTTAGCCTCACTGACCCTTCAAATGAAAACTAGATGAGTTTTGGGGACGTGTTGTCTAATTCTTCTTAGTTCCTACGTATACATTCAGGCTACGCCTTTATTGTTGGTTATAAGGAGAGGGTGTTGGGAGAGTAGCAAAGATGAATTAAAAGAAACGCCAGAAACTTTTTCTCTGCAATAAGAATGGAGCTTTCACCTTGTAGCATATTTGTGGACACTAACCACATTTTTCAAAGGAAAATCTTGTCAGAAAATTTGATCCCCGCTGACAATTTCCCCTGGACAATTCCGCCGTAACATTCTCTCCATATGTAGAATTTTGCATGCAAAGGGGAAGAAAGACAAATGAATAGAATTTTAAAGAGGAACTAGCTGTTGGGGTGGCGCTTCGCGCCACCCCAACACCTAGTTGGTGGGGGCGCTTCGCGCCCCCCCCCCCAAAGCCCCCAGCGCGCGTAAGTCGTTACGCGCCATATTAGTTACGCGCCATTGTAGTTGTGTCCCTGTGTCCCACCTGTGAATATAGATATATATTATATATATATATATATATATATATATATATATATATATATATATATATATATATATATATATATATATATCTATATATATAAAAATAAGTTGTCTGTGGATCTGTGGATCGTGGATCAGGTGACGTCATGTTTCTGTGTCGGCTGACGTCATGAAATTAGTTGTCGTCATTTTTGTTATGACGATGCTTAGTATATTGTAAAACACATTAATTTGGTTAATAATATACCATTTAAAACACCAAAATGAGCATGCTGGAGTAGTCACTCGGTGAGAGAGGGTGTCAGAACGGAGAATGAAGGTCCCAGGTTCAAATCCTGGTTAGGCTAAAAAAGGTAAAAAACTAAAAACTAAAAAAAAAACTGAAAAAACTAAAAAAAGGCAAAAACTACAAAAAAAATAAAAACTAATAAAAAATAAAACAGCCGAAAAACTAAAAAACTAAAGAAACTAAAAAAAGGAAAAAACTTAAAAAACTAAAAACTAAAAAAAAAACTAAAAAAAAGGAAAAAACTGAAAAATAGAAGAGAAAAAGAAAACTAATAAAATTAAAAATAAACATAAAAAAAAATAAAAAAGATAAAAACTAAAAATAAAGTAAAAAGAAAAAACGAAAAAAAAATAAAAAAGCTAAAAAAAAAAGGTAAAAACCAATAAAAAACTAAAAAGAAAAAAGGTGAAAAACTAAAAAAAAATTTAATCTAAAAAACTAAAAAAAACTAAAAAGGTAAAAACTAAAAGAACTAAAAAACGTCAAATGCAAACCCACAAACAAACAAACATGCATATATACAACTTATTTTTATATATATATAGATACAGTTTCTTTTTTAGTTTTTTTTTTCTTTTTTAGTTTTTTCTTTTCTTAGTTTTTTTCTTTTTTAGTTTTTCTTTTTTTTTTTTTTAGTTTCTTCATTTTATTGATTTGTTTTCTTCAATTTGTCAGTGTTCATTCTAACATTGGCACTTTGAAAAATCTTTACGTGTCAAGCATGCTAAAGCTCCAACAATATATAATAAACCTCGATTCTGGGTATCTGTTTTAAGATTTTCGAATTACTTTAATCTATTGTCAAAATATATTGAAATATTTGTGCAAGTCCCAGTTTTTTTTTGTTTTTTCTTTTTTTAGTTTTTACCTTTTTTATTTTTTTTTATTTTTTTACGTTTATTCTTTTTAGGTTTTTTCTTTTTTTAATTTTTTTTATTTTTTAGTTTTTTTTTAGTTTTTTTCTTTTTAGTTTTTTTTTAGTTTTTTACCTTTTTTCTTTTTTCAGTTTTCTTTTTCTTCTTTATTTTTCAGCATCACTATGAAATACATATCGCCGAACCTTTGTTTTTTTTTAACTAAAATCTGGTAGGCATTGATGATCTTATCCAAGTCAAAATCCCAAACCCAATCATCATCGCCATCATTTTCAGTTTTGATACGTTTTGACTCTCGCTGTCCAGGTGAATTTTCATCTAACTGCGCGGTTTTGCGTTCTTTAGCCGCAAGCCTTTTGGCATTAACCCTTTGAGCAGATTCCTCGGCTGTTTCTTCTGTCATTGTAGGATTTATACTAAAATTTTTCTTTGAATTAACTATTTGAGCAGCTTCCTCGGCTGTTTCTTCTGTCATTTTAAGATCTATACTAAAAATTCCTCTTCACGTGCCAAGCTTGCTAAAGCTCAACAATTTATAATAAACCTCAAACTTTTAAGTATCTGTTTTAAGGTTTTCGAATTACTTTAATCTATTGTCAAAATATTTCGATATATTTATGCAATTCCCAGTTTTTACTGGGAATTTCGGCTGTTTCTTCTGTCATTTTAATATCTATCCTAAAAATTCCTCTTCACGTGCCAAGCTTGCTAAAGCTCAACAATTTGTAATAAACCTCAAAATTTTAAGTATCTGTTTTAAGGTTTTCGAATTACTTTAATCTATTGTCAAAATATTTATGCAATTCCCAGTTTTTACATTTTAGTTTGTTTTCTTTTTCTTCTTTATTTTTCAGACGTCATATGCAAACCCTCAACACAAAAATACATACAACTTATTTTTATGTATATAGAAGATATAATCTGGCGTAACAGACAAAGTGTAACAGACATAACACACAGACAACTTATTTTTATATATATAGATTCAGGGTAATTCATCCGAAAAGTTTTCGGTAAAAAAAAAGACTTTAAAATAAGCATCAAAAATTTAAAATTGATCTTTAATTCCTTTTGATATATTGGAATATTTCTGGTCTAAGCTGTTATTACGAAAGTAAAGAATAACATTAAACTCCAAAATGAGCAGAATGTATTCCGTATAGAATAGGAGGGAGACTGTGCCTTTCTCGTCCTCACTTCAAATCATGTTCGCAGAAAATTCGAAGAAGGCTCAGTACATCAAAAATTGAGAGCTCTAGTCTTTTTGTAAGTCGAAAGTGATTGGAGATTAGTTAACCATGAGGAGTATTTTCTGGGGAGGGGAGTAATGGTAAATTTATCATTAATATTCAATTATTAACTAGTTAAAGTTTGCATTGCGAAAATGAAGTTTTCTATATAGTAGTTCAAAAAGTATTATACATATATCTATATATATATATATATATATATATATATATATATATATATATATATATATATATATATATATATATATATATATATATATATATATATATATATATATATATATATATATATATATTATTTTATCTATATATATAAAAATAAGTTGTCTGTCTGTGTGTCTGTCTGTCAGGTGATGTCATATTTCTGTGTCGACTGACGTCATGAAGTTAGTTGTCGTCATTTTTGTTATGACGGTGACGTCATTAAAGATATTTAAGACATGCGTTCACGTAGAAATACCCGGTCCGACATCCTTTGAGTATTTAGAACTGTAAACGGTACTATACGTGACACTTACCGTAGTGCATGCCAAGCTCTGAATTTATTGGAGAATGACCAACACTGGGATAACTGCATCAATGACGCGTGCGAAACGTCAACCCCAAGTCAAATTCGTGCATTGTTTGGCATCATTTTAACAACTTGCTCTCCATCAGCTCCTACAGAGTTATGGGAAAAATATAAGTCAAAAATGTCCGAAGATATACTCCATCGAAAACAGTTAGAGACGTCAGATATGACTTTTGATTTTACATCAGAAATTTATAACTACACTTTAGTTATTATAGAAGATTTGTGCGTACGTATGGCAAACAAACCTCTTCAGGATTTGGGAATGCCTTCACCTAACCGTATCGCTGCTGTTTCGACATGTGTATAATTGGATCGTGAACAAAGTTACAGTACGAGTGATCTATTGTCGTATGTACAAAATAACATTTCCAAGTTAACGTCGGAACAAAAAGACATTTATTATACGATAATGCATTGTGTCGATAACAACGTTGAAGAAATTTTCTTTTTGGATGCGCCAGGATGTACTGGTAAAACGTTTGTGATAAAACTGATTCTGGCATCAGTTCGATCAAAAAATGATATAGCGTTGGCAATTGCGTCGTCCGGAATAGCCGCAACATTGCTGCCTGGTGGAAGAACTGCTCATTCCGCTTTGAAATTGCCTCTGAATTTGCATTCTACAGAAACTCCCAGTGCAATATTTCCAAATCATCTGGGATGGATAAAGTATTGCAGCAGTGCAAACTTATTATTTGGGATGAGTGCACAATGGCACACAAAAAATCGCTCGAGGCTCTGGATCAATGCTTGAAAGATTTGCGAGGGAAATCGAAACCCTTTGGCAGCACATTAATATTGCTTGCGGGAGATTTCAGGCAAACATAACCTATAATACCTAGATCAACTCCTGCAGACGAAATGAATGCTTGCCTGAAAAATTCTAATTTATGGGCACACGTAAAAACATTAAAATTAACTACAAATATGCGTGTCCGATTGCAAAACGATGACTCTGGTCAAACATTTTCAGATCAATTGCTGGCAATTGGAAACGGAAAGCTCCCAGTAGACTCAATTTCAGGACGTATACAACTACCTGGTGATTTCTGTAATTTAGTGACGTCCAAAAATGAATTGATTGAAAAAGTATTTCCGAATATTCTAAAAAATTTTAAAAATAATAAAATGCTAAGTGAAAGAGCGATTCTCGCACCCAAACATATAGACGTCCACGAAATCAACAATATTGTTTTGACCAAGATTCGAAACCAGGCAGTCCTTTACAAATCAGTCGACACAGTTTTGGAACCAAATGAAGCGGTTAATTATCCATCTGAATTTTTAAATTCCGTGGATCTTTCAGGGTTTCCACCACACGTGCTACAACTAAAAATAGGCGTACCAATAATACTTTTAAGAAATATCAGCCCACCAAAGCTTTGCAATGGCACGCGACTTGCCGTAAAAAAAAACAATGGAAAACCTAATAGAGGCCACAATCTTGACAGGGCCTTTTGAGGGTGAGGCTGTTCTTATTCCTCGCATTCCCATGATTCCAACGGATCTGCCTTTTCAATTTAAAAGATTGCAATTCCCAATTCGATTAGCATTTGCAATCACCATTAACAAAGGTCAAGGTCAATCATTAGAAAAATGTGGTATAGATCTTAATACTGATTGTTTTTCCCATGGACAATTGTACGTTGCATGTTCGAGGGTCGGTAAACCTGACAATCTATTTATATGCAGCGACAATTGGACAGCGAAGAATGTTGTGTATTCGCAAGTTTTACGCAGTTAATTTGTATTGTATCTATCTATCTATATAAAAACGAGTTGTGTGTATGCATGTTTGTTTGTTTGTAAAAAGAGCGTTTGCATATGACGTCATTATTAGTACATACGGCTTTGTATATGCACAGACAATGGGAAAGCCAAGAATGTTGTATATTGGCAATTTTTACGTAGTTTGAAACACATATATAAATCTATCTATATTCACAGGTGGGACACTGGGACACAACTACAATGGTGCGTAACGACTTACGCGCGCGGGGGGGCTTGGGGGCGCGAAGTGCCCCTCCAACTAGGTGTTGGGGTGGGGCGAAGCGCCACCCCAACAGCTAGTATATATATAAAAATAAGTTGTCTGTGTGTGTGTGGGTCTGTCGGGTGACGTCATGTTTGTGTGTTGACTGACGTCATGAAGTTAGTTGTCGTCATTTTTGTTATGACGGTGACGTCATTAAAAGTATTTAAGACATGCGTTCACGGAGAAATATATTAATGTTTAAATGTAAAATGACTGATGAACTTACAATGGCAACAGCCGAGGAAGATGCTCAAAGAGTCTATGCCAAAAAACTTGCTGCTGATAGAGAAAGTAAGAAAAGAAAGCGTGCCGAGGAATCAAAAGAACAGCAAGAAAACAGGCTTGAGGCTGATAGAGAAAGAAAGAACAGAAAGCGTGCCGAGGAACTACCAGAGCAACGCGAAACCAGACTTGCTGCTAAAAGAGAAAGTGAAAAAAGAAGGCGTGCCGAGGAACTACCAGAGCAACATTAAACCAGACTTGCTGCTAAAAGAGAAAGTGAAAAAAGAAGGCATGCCGATGAACTACCAGAGCAACATGAAACCAGACTTGCTGCTAAAAGAGAAAGTGAAAAAAGAAGGCGTGCCGAGGAATCACAAGTGCAGCAAGAAATCAGGCTTGCTGGCGATAGAGAAAGTAAGAAAACAAAGCGTTCCGAGGAATCAGAGCAACCTGAAAGTTATCGCCTGGCATTCAGGTACAGCCCAGTCGATGATTATAGCTTGAGTAGATGTGTTCAAATCAGGACTATGTCTAAAATTTGTCCCGATTACAAGGCCTTGAAATTCAATGGTGAAACAATGGGAATGTGTTGCGCCTCAGGAAAAGTTAAACTTCCTCTATTGGCTGCACCACCAGAGCCATTGAAGACTTTCCTTACTGGAACTACGTCAGAATCTAAGCGTTTTTTATCACAAATCAAAAAATATAACTCATGTTTCCAAATGACGTCGTTTGGAGCCCAAATCGAAAATCCAGATCAATTTATGTCTACTTTCAAAGTAAAAGGGCAAATTTATCATAGAGCAGGGTCCCTTCTACCATTCTCAGGCGAGAATCATTAAGTTTTACAATTGTACTTCATCAGTGATAGAAATTCTGAATGTAAAAAATAGTATACATGGACCTTGCGGTGCACTGAACGAAAATTCACCATGCATTGCCAAAGGAAGGTGCACAAAGCAATATCCTCGACTTTTAGTATTGTACAATTACTGGCAATGATGGTTACCCACAATGTAGAAGAAGATCTACTGAAGATGGCGGTAAAACAGCAATAATAAAGAAGTGTAACGGTACCACCATCGAAGTAGATAACCAGTGGGTTGTTCCATATTCCCCATTATTGTCAAAAATATTTAATGCACACATAAACGTTGAATACTGTAACTCCGTAAAGGCAATCAAATACATATGTAAATACGTCAACAAAGGGAGTGACATGGCAGTTTTTGGCTTGCAGGCCGAAATCAAAGATATCGACGAAATCGTACAATATCAGGCTGGAAGATACATAAGCAGTAATGAAGCTGTTTGGCGAATTCTTTCATTTCCGATACATGAACGTAGTCCAGCTGTTGTTCACTTAGCGGTACATTTACAGAATGGTCATCTTGTTTATTTCTCGGAATGTTTATTTCTATTATATATATATATAAGTTGTAAGTGTGTTATGTCTGTCGAGTGACGTCATGTCATCATGTCGTCATGTTTGTTATGACGATGACGTCATCAAAGGTATTTAAGAAACTCGTTCAAAGACAAATTTTTAATTGTAAGAAGATCGTGGGCGGAAAAATGTTTAATTGTAAAATGACTGAAGAACCTACAATGGTAACAGCCGAGGAAGGTGCTCAAAGAGTCTATGCCAAAAAACTTTGTGCTGATAAAGAAAGTAAGAAAAGAAAGCGTGCCGAGGAATCACAAGAACAGCAAGAAAACAGGCTTGCGGCTGATAGAGAAAGTAAGAACAGAAAGCGTGCCGAGGAATCACAAGAGCAACGTGAAAACAGGCTTGTGGCTTCAAGAGATAATGCCAGATTAGGAATGTGCAATTTCCATCAACGAAGGCGTGTCGAGGAACTGCCAGAACAACGCGAAACCAGACTTGCTGCTAAAAGAGAAAGTGAAAAAAGAAGGCTTGCCGAGGAATCACAAGAGCAACGTGAAAACAGGCTTGCGGCTTCAAGAGATATTGCCAAAAGAAAGCGTGCCGAGGAATCACATGAGCAACGTGAAAATTATCGCATGGCATTCAGGTACAGTCCAGTCGATGATTATAGTAGATGTGTTAAATCGGGACTATGTCTAAAATTTGTCCCTACTGCAAGGCCTTGAAATTTAATGGTGAAAAAATGGGAATGTGTTACGCCTCAGGAAAAGTTAAACTTCCTCAACTGGCTGCACCCCAAGAGCCATTGAAGACTTTGCTTACTGGAACTACGTCAGAATCTAAGCGTTTTTATCAAAAATCAGAAAATATAACTCATGTTTCCAAAGGACGTCGTTTTGTGCCCAAATCGAAAATCCATGAATGGGTCCCTTCTACCATTCTCAGACGAGAATCATAAATTTTTACAATTGTACTTCTCTATTATTAATTTTCTTTTTGGATGCGCCAGGATGTACTGGTAAAACGTTTGTGATAAAACTGATTCTGGCATCAGTTCGATCAAAAAATGATATAGCGTTGGCAATTGCGTCGTCCGGAATAGCCGCAACATTGCTGCCTGGTGGAAGAACTGCTCATTCCGTTTTGAAATTGCCTCTGAATTTGCATTCTACAGAAACTCCCACGTGCAATATTTCCAAATCATCTGGGATGGGTAAAGTATTGCAGCAATGCAAACTTATTATTTGGGATGAGTGCACAATGGCACACAAAAAATCGCTCGAGGCTCTGGATCAATGCTTGAAAGATTTGCGAGGGAAATCGAAACCCTTTGGCAGCACATTAATATTGCTTGCGGGAGATTTCAGGCAAACATTACGTATAATACCTAGATCAACCCCTGCAGACGAAATGAATGCTTGCCTGAAAAATTCTAATTTATGGGCACACGTAAAGACATTAAAATTAACTACAAATATGCGTGTCCGATTGCAAAACGATGACTCTGGTCAAACATTTTCAGATCAATTGCTGGCAACTGGAAACGGAAAGCTCCCAGTAGACTCAATTTCCGGACGTATACAACTACCTGCTGAATTCTGTAATTTAGTGACGTCCAAAAATGAATTGATTGAAAAAGTATTTCCGAATATTCTAAACAATTATAAAAATAATAAATGGTTAAGTGAAAGAGCGATTCTTGCATCCAAAAATATAGACGTCCACGGAATCAACAGTATTGTTTTGACCAAGATTCGAGACCAGGCAGTCCTTTACAAGTCAGTCGACACGGTTTTGGAACCAAATGAGGCGGTTAATTATCCATCTGAATTTTTAAATTCCGTGGATCTTTCAGGGTTTCCACCAAACGTGCTACAACTAAAAATAGGCGTACCAATAATATTGTTACGGAAAAGATTCAAAAATTTCGTAACAAAAAAAAAATCCTTTTTCTTCTATTCACAATAAATTTTTTCTATTGTTTGGTAAATGACGACTTATACTTATTGACGACATGACTGCCTGTCCACGGATTATTCTTTATGGTTGATTGTGTTTGGCTATGCTGTTTGACCTATGTGATTGTATGAATGAGTAGGGTTAAGGCCTCATTCAAATGCTGGTCTATATTAATCACTAGTTTAGGAAAACAGTCTTCCTTTTCTCCTTCTGTTTCTTTTTTTTTTTTTTTTTTTTTTTTTTTTTTTTTTTTTTTTTTTTTTTTTTTTTTTTTTTTTTGCTGTTGCATCGATCACCAATGCTGTTGCATTGGTGATTTCTCTTTTCATGATATATTTGGATGTTGGTTTGTTTTGGTTTTATTTTCAATAACTTTTTATGCAACAAAACACAAATATTAGCCTCGGAACTCGATTTTTTGAAAGTTAGTAAGAGTAAAAGTCGTTGTTTTCTTTGCCAAGATCATTTTGTCCCACGGACTTCTGTTAAAAGTACATTGTATAATAAAAATTTTGCATGCAAGTTACGTGGTAATGTTAATTGTAGAACAACCAATGTAATTTACCTATTAGAATGTAATAAATGCTGCCTACAATATGTGGGGGAAACAACTAATAATATATATAAAAGATTTTCTGGACACAAGACAACAGTTAATAATGAAAAAACTAATAACTATCTAGTTCAACATTGTAGTAATGGTAAATGTTCCATATCAGATATAACTGTCACAATTTTAGAAAATTTAGAATTAGAAAATTTAAATAAAGAAGAGAAGAATAATAGACTACGTAAACAGGAGGATTTCTGGATCCATACTCTTGGTACAGCTTATCCTTTTGGGTTAAATGATCGTGTAGCAAAATATGGTGACATGTCTCATGTTGTTGTTAAATGTATTGATGGTTTTATGGACCATCCTTCTTTTACTTGTCCTACTAAACGTAAAAAACGATCGAGAGGACATAGGAAAAATAATAAAAAAAAATGAATTAGATGTACATATGCTTTCTATAGATCTATGCCAGCTACTTGAATCTAGGGGTATGATTTCTGTAATAAAGTGTCTAAATAATTTATCCAAGAGGAATTTAATCAAACTTTTCTGGATTGTTAAGTATAATACAGCTCTTGATTATAATTTTAAAGTAATATGTGATACAATTTGCATTCTAACTAAAACGAAATTTATTTCAAAAAAGAAAAAGTCCGATAAGATTAGTAATAAGGATAACAGATTATATTTACCTATTAATTTTACTTGTAAGCAGATTGAAGATATTAATTTACCAGAAATTTTAAATCAGCGGCATGTGAAACAGGCCCTTCCTAGTAATTTAAATTATAATGATAGTCCAGTTTTAACTTATAAATTTTCAAAAACTATTGGGCAAATTATTTTTAATTATAATTTAATACTAAAAAAACTAGATAGCGATATAAATTGGAAACCGGTTTGTAATTGTAAGCAACTTGGCCCATTTGTAAATCGTACTTACAAACATGTTATAACAGGGGACTTGTCAATAATAAAGCAAGATGATCTTCAAATTATAATTAATAAAGGGGCTAATTTCCGTCTTTCTCATCATCTGAAACCATCGAGTGTTCTTGATGGCTTGGAAAATGATTTTGATTTATTTATTGATAAGTGGTGTAAGAAAGAGAATAAAAATAAAGAGAGTTTTCAAAGTTGGAAGAATTTAATTATTAGTAGAGTAAGAAATAAAATATATTCTAACTTAAAAAATAGTAACACTAAATCATTATTTTATAATGCGAAGATTAAACAAGCAATTGCTAATCTAAAGAATGAATTTGTAATTGTGCCAGTGGATAAAGCTAATAATAATTTTGCATAATTTGTCAGAAGCTGTATTGTGATATCTTAAAAAGGGAGTTATGCACAACTAATGTTTATGAAAAGGTAAATATAGAGGATGAGAATTTAATTGAAAAGACTGAAGAAATACTTTTCAAAAATTTTAATATTAAAATAAATGACAATGATAAAAAGTTCCCTTTCCTATATTGGACTGTAAAATTTCATAAGAATCCCCCTAAACCACGGTTTATTGCTGGAGCAGCTAAATGTCCAACCCGCATTGCTGCTACTGACCTCTCTTTAATTTTAAAGGAAATTGTAAATAAACTTAAAACCTATTGTTCTGGTATTAAAAAATTTTCGAATTTTAATCCATATTGGAGTGTTAATAATTCACTGCAGGTGATAGATTCTTTAACAATGGTTTCAACTAAAAGAATTGAGTCTTTCGATTTTGCGACAATGTATACTAATTTATCACTTAATTTAGTGTTTGATAATTTAAAAACTGTTATAAAGAAATCTTTCCTCTTATCTAGTAAAAGGTTCTTAAAAATAGACAGTTATAATAAAAAAGCCATATGGACAAACTGCTTTAATACTGCAGTTAACTTGAGATGTTACAGCTTGGATATGATTTTTGAGTTATTGGAATTTGTTTTATACAATACTTATATAAGATTTGGGGGTGATTTGTACAAGCAAATTACGGGAAATCCCATGGGGGGGAATGCCAGCCCATTTATAGCTGACTTGTTTTTAAGTCACCTAGAATATAAATATATGATGGATAAGAATAATCCAATTAATTTAAAACATGCTTTGTCAAATAATAAAAGATATTTAGATGATATTTTGGTCTTAAATTGTAAGGATTTCATTGATATTTCTAAAAATATATATCCATCAGAGCTTATTCTTGAGCCTAGTCATGGCGCTGGTCATAAAGATCATTTCTTAGATTTAAATATTAATATTTGTGATAATAATAAATTAAGTTTTAAAATGTATAATAAAACGGATGATTTTGATTTTGAAGTGATTAGTTTCCCATTCCCTGAAAGTAATATACACTCAAATATCACATATTCAGCGTTTTTCTCACAGTTACTTCGTTATGCAAGGATTTGTAGTAATTATATTGATTTTAAAAATAGATGTAAAATCTTAAGCCAAAAATTGATATCAAGAGGTTTTTCTGCAAATAAATTAACTTGGCAATTTAAAAAATTTTGTTTTCATTATAACGAACTTTTAAATAAATATCAAAAGGATTATCTAGAAATACTTCAAGAAATTTTTAACTAATTTCGGAGGTTCGAGAAATGTTGTCACAGCGCCATTTATTTTGAATTGTGTTTCTAATTGAGCGGAATTTTTAAAAATTAGCCACATGGTAAAGATGAATTCTATAATTGTTTAGTTCATTCAGGTTTTTTGCAATGTGTTAATATTTGTGATTTGGTAAAATTTATAATATTTAGTTTACCTATTGTTGCTAAAGGGAGGGATATATTAACAGGATAAGCTTGTTTTGGTTTTACTTGGTTGTTTTACATTTGCTGTTTTTTTTTTCATAGGCATGTATTTTGGGGGTGATGCCTGACGCGGGGATGCCATGGATATTCTGTGGTAGCCACAACACTGTGCTGGGTAGAGAATTTAGAGTGGCGAAACCCTATATAGGCCAGTGTATTCTCCTGATGAGCCCTTATGTTGGGTGTTGCCTCTGAATTATTTGTCTATATTATTTTTTCTATTGTTTGGTAAATGACGACTTATACTTATTGACGACATGACTGCCTGTCCATGGATTATTCTTTATGGTTGATTGTGTGTGGCTATGCTGTTTGACCTATGTGATTTTATGGATGAGTAGGGTTAAGGCCTCATTCAAGTGCTGGTCTATATTAATCACTAATTTAGGAAAACGGTCTTCCTTTTCTCCTTCTGTCTCTATTTTTTTTTTTTTTTTTTTGTGTTTGTGCTGTAGCATTGGTGATTTCTCTTTTCATGATATATATATATATATATATATATGTATATATATATATATATATATATATATATATACATATATATATATATATATATATATATATATATATATATATATATATATATATATATATATATATCATGAAAAGAGAAATCACCAATGCAACAGCATTGGTGATCGGTGCAACAGCAAAAAAAAAAAAAAAAGAGAGACAGAAGGAGAAAAGGAAGACTGTTTTCCTAAACTAGTGATTAATATAGACCAGCATTTGAATGAGGCCTTAACCCTACTCATCCATACAATCACATAGGTCAAACAGCATAGCCAAACACAATCAACCATAAAGAATAATCCATATAAAAAGATGTTTTATATATCCATATATATAAAGATGTTTTATTATATACTGTTTTAACTAATAATACTGTTTTTTTATGGCTTGTTCCCAACCGCTAATCTGAAACCCTATCAATTTAAAAGGCCTCTGAGTTCCTTTGGCTTAAACTGGAACGTATAAGCCAAACTCTGGTTGCAAGCATTGGCGATAAGATGATTTTTCAGATGATTCTTTAGAATTTACGCGGGAAAAGTTAAGAGATTCCTCTTAAACGCTCTAGTTATATGGGCTGGCGATTGAAACTAGCTCACAGAAGTACTAGTAGGACAGCATATAACCGTAATCGGACCGTGAAATTTTACCGTAACCAGATCCTCTGGGTATCCTGTGTGTCTCAAATTAAACGAGAACTCCTTGTGTGTTTGCTATTTTAGGGGTTTTTTTTTCTTGTGCTCTTCATGGTTTTTTATGCCTTTGCTTCTTTTTTTCTACATGTTTCATGCTTTTCTATCTTGCGTAAGAAATAAAAAGAGAATAGAGCCACTATTAGCAGTACTAATCAACCAAGGCCAGTGATCAGGGCTAAAAAGGAATTTTGTCTTTTGATTGTGCCATATGGCTAATGGAAGTCTTAAAGAAACTTGGTATTAATTCTTCACTAGATTATGTCTTTTAAATAGTTTCAAGTTTACCATAACCCTGGAGGGGGGGGGGTGTAATGACGAAAACTTCTCTTGGTACTCTCGAGAGCAGCGTGCACAAATAGGGCTTATTACTGCTTTTTTTCAGCCATCGTCTGGCCCCTGGTCGTCCTGTTCAGTGTCTGACCGTGAGCTGTGGGATTTTGTGGAATATACTGCTGAGAAGGGATGGATTGAAGCCAATAAAGGCTGTCGAAGTCATGCCTGGGGGTCAATCCTCCTGGACATGGAATACCGGCCGTGGTGTAAGAAATGGTCCCTCGAGGGAGGAGTAATCCGAGATGTGAGATTCTATTACACTTAACTATTACTTGGTCTCAGGAACAGATTCCGCTTGCCACTATCGGCTAGTAAGTCCTGGGTGACTCTTCTTTCTTTTGGTGGACAAATGTTGCCTGGCCAAGCTGGTCTGAAGCTGAGGGATGGGATTCACAAACTCATTTTTGTGAATCCGATCATAATAAGAGCCAACCTTTGACATCAGTGGGAATTTGTGTGGAGCATCTCCTCGGCGGGTGTCTGACCTCTATGAACTCGAATATGTTATAGCAATATTAATTAAGAACAGGGGCGGCCAACCTGTGGTCCGCTCTTGAAATCTTTTGTGCCCCCCATGAGATTCATCCAACTTTTACAGAAGATAATGATTGAAATAGTGGAAAACCATTATGTCAAAAAATAATTTATTTTTGCATCCAAATATTGACAAATTAAATTCCAAAATTATGAGAAAAATTAAAATTTGATCGCTATGAAAATATTCAATATCTCTAATAGTATCTATACCCTTTGGTATCTCTAATGCGGGAGGGAAGTGATTTCCTAGTCTACTCGTTTGATCGAGTGATACGCCAACAAAATCGTATATGGATATAATAGAATAGTGAATTCTCATCATCTCTTGACTAGCATTCTCAAACTTCTTCCTCGAGGAGTCCATAATTGCTCCTTCTCTGTTGGAATTCGTGAACTTGAGCTTATTGCGTTCATAATAAATTATTTTCAGTTTGGCATAATAGGGTCATGTGAACTCAAATTCCAAGTTGCTTTCGTGATAAAGCTTTGTAGACAGATCCCTCGTAAAGCTGAATTATTTTCATGGTCTCGAGAATAATTAGCTCCCGTGATCTTGAAAAGAGTTCACTCCCTTTGACTTCTAGTCTTGTCAGAGGAAAGTAAAATCAATTTAGTTGATCTAGCTAGTAAGTAACGTTAAACTTAGACTTTTAGAAAGTCAAGCTGCATGTGGTTTATGGTTCGTTACTAATTTCACTTCCAATGTGAAAAAGCATTAAAGAGAAAAAGCTACTTAGTTGGCACTTGTGGGGGGGGGGTGATCCTGGATGCACTCATTAGGTCTCGCTGCTAAACTGAAAAAAAAGTGTTTAAGGAAAACTCAATTGATAGTGCATTTTCTATTTTAACTTGTAGTAAGATAGTTTTTCCCTGTTTTTAATACAGAGCAATTTGTATTACTACCAATATAGAAGATACTAATAATGTTTGCCCCTTTTATGTCTTAATTTGGAGAAAAAACTTTCCAAATTATCCTTTTGTTTCCTTGACTTATATAATTTTGATTATCAAAAAAAATTCCAGTCCGGGGCCCCAACACACTTAAATCTCATGGCAAATAGAGAGACCACGGCCCATAATAGCCAAAAGCTTAAAAATGTGTTTAAACAGAAAACTATGTCTAATAATTTAATGCTGACTCAGGAATGAGGACTGTTGCTTGGATTCATCTTAATAGTAAAAAAATATTGTGGAGACAAATCTATGGGAATTTTTAAAAAGAGCTGGAAACTCTGATAAATATCCCTTTTTCTTTTTCTTTTTCCAGTATAAATAGGGCAATAGAACATCTTAAAGAGCTGCTTAACGTCATTTTAAAGCTAATATTGCTCTTACACGCTTCTTTCATGGTTTTAGAAACTTTGGAGGTCTTTTCTGTAAATATCCGGTCCCTTCTATTAGATCTATTAGATCTCTGTAAAGATTAGCATCTTTATATATTCCTTTAGCCGTCAACGAAGCAGTCAAGCCAAGCCGTAATAAAACAACCTCACTAGGAATAGACTTCCGCATGCCAAATTAAACCAGCCTGTTAGTCAAAGTTGCGATAGGTATAGGGTTTTGACAAAGTGGACATAGCCATTAAAAACAAACAAAGAAAACACATAACTCTTTCTTATGTAGTAAAAAAGTCAATATCGTGTTTAAAAATACATATAAAAACTATTAAACTCCCCCTGAGCTTTATTAGCTATATAAGCCGTGATTTGACCAAAAATACAGTTTGTGGTGTCAATAGAGGCCGTTTTCGGAAAGAACTAAAACGCCAGTCTTTGAAGAAATTAGATGACATAAGTGAAATCCGGTTCGTACGTTTAATTTTAATATTTAAGCTGTTTCAAATTATATGACATTCACATTTTCATTTATTCCTATCATCTTGAAATGGAGATTTTTAGAAATTAGAGTGCGTGTGACAGTTTGTCTCTTATTTTACTACTGAGGATATTTTTGGAAAAATACTTGGTACATATTTTTGCCCATGTTTAGGAGTATATACATGGAATTTCTCACAAAACAAGAGCTAAGAGCTCATATGGCACTTGTGACGAGGCCAGAAGAGCTAAGAGCCAAGAGCTCATGTGGTATGAGCTCTAAAAAAATTCTAAAAATCAATAGATTGATTTAAAAGGAAAATCAGAGGCTTAATGCCGGTCGGGATTTAAAATAAGAGCTCTGAGTCACGATGTCCTTCTAAATATCAAAATTCATTAAGATCCGATCACCCACTCGTAAGTTATAAATACCTCATTTTTTCTAATTTCTCCTCCCCCTTTAGCCCCCCAGAAGGTTGAATGTGGGAAAACGACTTTATCAAGTCAACTTGTTCAGCTCCCTGACACGCCTACTAATTTTCATCGTCCTAGCACGTCCAGAAGCACCAAACTCGCCAAAGCACTGAACCCCTCCCCCCAACTCCCCCAAACAGAGCGAATCCAGTACGGTTACGTCAATCACGTATCTACAACATTTGCTTATTCTATCCACCAAGCTTCATCCTGATTCCTCCACTCTAAGCGTTTTCCAAGATTTCCGATTTCCCCCTCCAGCTTCCTCCAATGTCAACAGATCTGGTCGGGATTTGAAATAAGAGCTCTGAGACATGAATTCGTTCTAAATATCAAATTTCAATAAGATCTGGTCACCCGTTCTTAAGTTAAAAATAACTCAAATTTTCTAATTTTTCCAAATTAACACCACCACCACCATCCCCCAGCTCCTCTAAAGAGAACGGATCCGTTCCAATTATGTCAATCACGTATCTAGAACTTGTGCTTATTCTTCCCATCAAGTTTCATCCCGATCTCTCCGCTTCAAATATTTTCTAAGGTTGCCGGTCCCCCCCCCAATGACGCTGGATCCGGTTGAGATTTAAAATAAGAGATCTTAGTTACGAGGTCCTTCTAAATAAGAAGTTTCATGAAGATCCGATCACTCCTTCGTAAGTTAAAAATACGTCATTTTTTCTATTTTTTCAAAATTAACCCTCTCCCCCCCCAATTCCCCCAAATAAAGCGGTCGGTTCCAATTATGTCAATCATGTATCTAAGACTTTTGCTTATTTTTCCCACCAAGTTTAATCCCGATCCCTCCTCTCTAAGCGTTTTCCATGATTTTAGGTTCCCCACCCCAAACTCCCCCCAATGTCACAAGATCCGGTCGGGATTTAAAAAAAGAGCTTTGAGATACGATATCCTTCAAAATATCAAATTTCATTGAGATCCGATCACCCGTTCGTAAGTTAAAAATACATCATTTTTTCTAATTTTTCAGAAATAACCTTCCCCCCTCCCCAACTACCCCAAAGAGAGCGGACCCATCCGGTTATGTCAATCATGTATCTAGGACTTTTGCTTATTTTTCCTTCCAAGTTTCATCCCGATCCCTCCACCCTAAGTGTTTTCCAAGATTTTAGGTTTCCCCGTCCAAACTTCCCCCCCCCCCCAATGTCACCAGATCCGGTCGGGATTTAAAATAAGAGCTGGACACAATATCCTTCTTAACGTCAAATTTCATTAAGATCTGTTTAACCGTTCGTAAGTTAAAAATACTTCATTTTTTCCGATTTAACCGGCCCCCACCCCTCCCCCAGATGGTCAAATCGGGAAAACGACTATTTCTAATTTAATCTGGTCTGATCCCTGATACTCCTGCCAAATTTCGTCGTCCTAGCTTACCTGGAAGTGCCTAAAGTAGCAAAACCGGGACCGACAGACAGACCGACAGAATTTGCGATTGCTACATGTCACTTGGTTAATACCAAGTGCCATAAAAATACCAATCCCTGTGAAAGATATTGAGGAATGTTTAAAATAGGAAAATAGCATTAGATCAAAATGGAGTAGATCTGCCTTAATATTTCTAACCCTGCTCCTCCCTTACATGTGGGTACAATGCCACTCGAGTGTGTCTCAAAATTAAATGGCTTGGGATTACTTTTTATGGCACTTGGTATTAACCAAGTGACATATAGCAATCGCAAATTTTGTCGGTCTGTCTGTCTGTCGGTCCCGGTTTTGCTACTTTCGGCACTTCCAGGTAAGCTAGGACGACGAAATATAGCAGGCGTATCAGGGACCGGACCAGATTAAATTAGAAATAGTCGTTTTCGAGATTTGACCATCTGGTAGGGAGTGGGGGGCCGGTTAATTCGGAAAAAAATAGAAAAATGAAGTATTTTTAACTTACGAACGGTTGATCAGATCTTAATGAAATTTGATGTTTGGAAGGATATCGTGTCTCAGAGCTGTTATTTTAAATCCCGGCTGGATCTGGTGACATTTGGGGGGGAGTTTGGAGGGGGAACCTAAAATCATGGAAAACGCTTAGTGGAGGGATCGGGATGAAACTTGGTGATAAAAATAAGCACAAGTCCTAGATACATGATTGACATAACCGGAACGGATCCGCTCTCTTTGGGGTATTTGGGGGGAGGGTTAATTCTGAAAAATCAGAAAAAATGAGGTATTTTTAACTTACGAACGGGTGATCGGATCTCAATGAAATTTGATATTTAGAAGGATATCGTTTCTCAAAGCTCTCATTTTAAACCAAAAAATAAGCAAAAGTCTTAGATACGGGATTGACATAATTGGAACGGATCCCCTCTATTTGGGGGAATTGGGGGGAGGGTTAATTCTGAAAAATTAGAAAAAAATGATGTATTTTTAACTTACGAAAGTGTGATCGGATCTTCATGAAACTTCATATTTAGAAGAACTTCGTAACTCAGATCTCTTATTTTAAATCTCAATCGGATCCGTCGTCATTGGGGGGTAGTTGGGGGGCGGATATCTTAGAAAATACTTAAAGTGGAGAGATCAGGATGAAACTGGATGGGAAGAATAAAAACAAGTCTAAGATACGTGACTGACATAACCGGACCGGATCCGCTCTCTTTGTTGGAGTTGGGGGGGGGGGGTAATTCAGATAAATGAGGTATTTGTAACTTACGAACGGGTGATCAAATCTCAATTAAATTTGATATTTAGAAGGATCTTGTGCTTTAAAGCTCTTATTTCAAATTCCGTGCAGATCCTGTGACATTGGGGGAGATGGAGGGGGAAACCGGAATTCTTGGAAAACATGAAAATTGGGGTATTTTTATCTTACGAGTAGGTGATCGGATCTTAATGAAACTTGATATATAGAAGGATCTTATGTTTCAGATACTCGATTTTTGACTCGAATTGGATCCGGGGACATAGAGGGTTGTAGGAGGAAAACAGAAATCTTGGAAAACGCTTAGAGTGGAGAGATCGGGATGAAACTTGATGGGAAGAATAAGCACAAGTTCTAGATACGTGATTGATATAATTGGAACGGATCCTTTCTCTATGGAGAAGCTGGGGGTGTTAATTTGGAAAAATTAGAAAAATTGAGGTATTTTTAATTTAATAACGGGTGACCGGATCTTAATGAAATTTGATATTTAGAACCAATTCATGTCTCAGAGCTCTTGTTTCAAATCCTGATCACATCTGTCGATATTAGGGGGAGTTTGAGGGGACATCGGAAATCTTGGAAAACGCTTAGAGTGGAAGAATCGGGATGAAGCTTTGTGGATAGAATAAGCAAAGGTCATAGATACTTGATTGACGTAATCGTACTCGATTCGCTCCCTTTGAGGGAATTGGGGGGAGGGGTTCAGTGCTTTGGCGAGTTTGGTGCATCTGGACGTGCTAGGATGATGAAAATTGGTAGGCGTGTCAGGGAGCTGCACAAATTGACTTGATAAAGTCGTTTTCCCAGATTCGACCATCTGGGGGGCTAAAGAGAGAGGAAAAATGTGAAAAAAATGAGGTATTTATAACCTACGAGTGGGTGATCGGATCTTAATGAATTTTGATATTTAGAAGGACATCGTGACTCAGAGCTCTTATTTTAAATCCCGACCGGCATTAACCCTCTGATTTTCCTTTTAAATCAATCTATTGATTCTTAGAATTTTGTTAGAGCTCATACTATATGAGCTCTTGGCTCTTTGCTTTTCTTGCCTCGTCACAAGTGCCATATGAGCTCTTAGCTCTTGTTTTTGTACACTTTCGACTACATGCTTGTCTCTGGTTGCTAGTGCTCTGCAGTGTATTTGCATCTCATATGGTAAAATCTCCCCCAATAGGGGAAGATATACCCGTTGAGGCTTATGTAAATTTGACCATAGTTTTTGTCCTCCTACAATTCTTTTTCTTTCCGGTTTTCAGCCTCTAATGCGGAATAAAGATATTAATGCGGATATTTTAAATTCTTGCTATATTAACCAAGATGGTACAGAAATCACAAGATTGTTTCTCATTTTGGACTTATCGATCCCCTAGTGCTGCTTGACAAAATTGCTAAGGATCTGAGGACCAATACCCGAGAGAAGATATATGCCAGTGATCCTCACACTTATTTTTTCCCAGATCATTGATTCAGTTGATATCGTTATGTTATTTATGTTTTGTTTTTCTTCTTATTTCTTTTGGATTATGTTATTTTGTTTTTTCGGTTTTTTATTCCGCATTGATTTTATATCATAGCGGGCTATAAATAAACTTACTTACTTACTTACAATGCCAGAACCTATAATTTCGCCCGTTCGCTCTAAAAAACAATAAAAACGGCTTAAAATTCTGAGAGGGCACGCTGATTTGTAAGATTCAAACGATGAAAAATATTAAAAATAGCCCAAGATTCCAAGACACCAAACTGTAAGACTCAACAGATGAATTTAGGCATAACAAATGTACGAACTAAATATTGGAAAGACGGCATGAATTTAAAAAAAACGAATAGGGTGCGTGCCCCCAAACCCAGAAGAGGTCATAGTGCCCCTACAGTGAGAGAAGCACATGATCTCACCGATTTGTTCCGAAAAATAATGACAAATAGGTTAAGATAAAGAAAATATAATGAACAAAACATAAACAGAAAAATATAAGAAGCTAATTAGACTAAGAAATTCCCATCTTTGAAAGAGAACGTAATGAAATTTTCCAGATTACTTCGCACGTATTTAAACTAGAGGAATGGCCAAGGTGCTCCTTCGTAGCGATGTTTAGAAGGCTTCATGTCTGTCAGTTTGATAGATAAATTGGAAATACTTTATAAATCTTCAAAATAACAGCTTGCTAACTGCGATTGATGACAAGATTTTCTTAGAAAGAAAATTTTAGGGTATGGTAAACACAGTAGCATAAATAGTGCAAATCATGCGTTATCCCACTATAAGGCGAACGATTTCCCCCCTGTGTCCCCTATTAGTCGTTATTAGCCCCCCTGCTATCCCTCAGTATAAAAAACCGCCTATGAACATTAAAAGTAGCTTTAAAAAGGCATTGCCATGCTTTGGCCTATTATGTTGTTTTGAGATGACCTTTCTTATATCACTCCGGCTTTATACTTCTGGGGAGAACTACCACTTTTAAAGCAAAGTGAAAGGACGCTCCGGTCTTTATGTGTTTTGCGATGGGCAGCAATCCCATTCTTTTTTGTGGTGATTTCTAATCGTTTTAAGCGTAAATTGATTCTTCATTGTAATTTTTATTTCATTTACTCATTCATAGTGATTCCTGTTCGTTTTAGGTTTGTTTTACTCTACGACTTTATGCTTCTCATTTCATATTTAATATCGCTTTCGATTTTTCTGTGGTGATGTTTTTGGGAAAATATTTCGTTAGTAATTGATTAAGTAGCAGGATTTGGAATATTGTCTTTTAGTAAAATCTTCCGGTTATTTTCGTTTTTAATTGGAGAGGATTCAGGGCTCTTTTATAAAATGTCAAGTGTTTTTTAAAGAAAGTTTAAGTGTTTTGGTTTCTGTTGCCAGAGACTCTTTGATTTAGTTTTCCAGAAGAATGTTTCACTAATCATTCGTTTTCTGACTAAAAAAGCGTAGAGTTGAGCCCAGAATCAAAGGCCATATCTTGTATTTTCGATAATCTTATTTGGTTGTAAAAATATAGCTTTTCGCGTTTTGGCTGGGAAGTTGTTTTTTTTTCAGTAATTTAAATACAAAAAATGTAAAATTCGCAATCTCTAGCTGAAAAGATAGCTTTAGTTTTCTGCTCACAAAATTTTGCTGCAGAATTTTTGATCCAGAGACATTAAAACATCTTCATCCCAATCCTGGTTGGTCTCCCATTAATTTGGCCCTTTTTTGGCTTCAATGTCAGATAAACCAAGATTTTTAGTCAATCGCTTGATGTATTGTTATAATCTTGGTCCGAGGATTTAAGAGCATACGTTTCAAGTCAATGAAGAAATTAAGTTTTTGGGCCCATTCAGGATGTAACGTGTTCTGAACCTAAGCTTGTTTGACCTCCTTATCCTCTGTCTTTTTCGCATAAACATTTGACGTGTTCTTAGCCCAGGATGCGATTCCCGAAAGTGTTAAGATGATACAGAAATACAGTTCTCGCACCATTTTTGGGCGGCCTTGCCTTGGGTGCCCTGCTTGGTTATACACTAGACTCTCCTTAGCCCAGAAACTTGCATGTGTAATTTTCAAGCTGTTTGAAAAAACGGTTTGTTGGGCCTTCTTTTCGGGCTACCCAATGTTGTTTTTTTTTTTCTTTTTTTTTTTTTTTTCATTTAGCTCTAACTTAAGTCGTATTTTGTAAAATCGGCAAGTCTAAATGGTTTAAACCTTGGATTGGAAGAGGTTTAAAATCTGTTTATTTGTGATGGTTTTGTCCACATTGCTTGGTTATATTCATGTGCCCTGCCACTATCTCCGATCATCGGTAAAGGATAGTCAGTAGGATGTTGAGAATTGTTATAATCAGATGTATGAAAGAAGTTGAAAGGATTGCTGTTCCCAAAAAGGGCGTTTGTTTCAAAAATAGAAAGCCTATTTGGAGTGTTGATTCCGATTCAAAGAACTATGAAAAGAAGGCAAAGTTTTGGCAAAGACTTAGGCTAATTCTGGGAGACCCGCTTCAGGTTGTGTTGTGGATGTAAGTAGAAATACATAATTATTGTAAAAGCATCTTAAGTCTATTCTTTATAACGTTAGGGATTTTCTAGCTTCAGAAAATTATTGGTCTAAACTGACCAATTTTGAGAAATCACATAGTAACGATTTAGTAATAGGGGTTAGATTTCCGATATTTTTTGGCAAGTGATTATTCTAAATTTGACAAAAATAAATTATCCAGTGTGTCACCATTTTTCCCAGCTTCTGTCTAAGATTCTCTCGCATCTGCTTCATCAAGGTCATATCATTCCAGTTATAGTTCTTTCTGTCGAAAATTCCATTGAGAAACTTAAGTCTTCATCTTTTGATACTCATGGTGTAAGTGCCAAAAATTTTGGTCCAAATTTGGGTTGTTCTTTTATTACATTTAATGCTATTATTCAAAACAGTTTTAACATTCTTGTTAATTCCCAACAGCTCTATATGCGGTTATTGAAATTTGAAATGTGGTAAAGCCTCATCGATTTGCTCATCCAGTCACTCTTTTCGGTAGTTAGATACTACTGCTGCTAGTTTAATTTTAACCAGCGATAATGCACCGTTTGCAAAGTTAAAAAGAAGATTCAGTTTGGTTGTTCTAAAAGGTTTACCATGGTAGGGTTTATTTTAATTATCGCGGTCATCCTGCCCTCTAAACTTTCTGATCTTTTACACCTTTTAAGAAAGAATTATGTTACGAAAATCCGTTTGTTTTATTTCAGGTATTGTAAATTTTTACTTTATCCTCCCCCTTTGGCATAGTAACAGTTGAAATGTTTACAGGTGCGGATCCAGCATTTTATTAAGGGGGGGGTGCATAACAGGTTGCTTCAATAAACTTGCGGACAAATAAATATCCGCAATTAAAAGGGAACCTCGACAGTTATGTGTCGTAGGTAAGTGGAAATGGTCGTAAATTTAATCTAAAATCTGGTGAGGGTTGAAGTTCTAATAAATCTGTTCAAATTAAAATGGTATAAGAATACTGATACAAAAAATAGTAAGTTATAAAAACCACCCCGCCATAAAAGTAAAATAAAAAGCTGTTCACCATCTATAAAAAAAATACAATATTTAATATTTTCTGCATAATTTTTGGCTTTTGCACTTCTGACCACTATAGTGAGTGCGTCAAGCTTTTTTATTGTAAAAAAAAATTGGTCTTGAACCATCTTTTGGGGTCATGCACTCTTTGTGACAATTTGTATAGGTCAAACCATTTAGCATGTCGCCTAACTTTGTGGCATCGCTTAGTAACTATGATAGTAATGAAAATTGGGAAATGAGGATAAGATGCAACTTGTATGTTCGTAAAAGATATATTAAACGTTAAATACAAGTTCTTTTATGGGTGTAACAAGAAAAACAGAACGAAGAGATAGAAATGCATAAAAGACATTTAAAACGAGGGTTTTAAGTATAGGCAATAAAGCATTAACTAATCACTGTTTCTTTTTAAAAATAATGTTTTAATAAACAGTGTCAACATTGACGAAATCTCGAAAATTTGCTAATCAGAATTTTACTTTTCATAACAACGTAGCGTATCTTTCCACTTTTTAAAGTTCGTATTAAATTTATTTCGCTTAAATTACAGAATTTGCAATTTTATAAGAAAAAGTCTATTTCTCTATTTCCACTCCCGCCATATCTATTATTACACGGTCGATGTCTACCTACAGATTTTGGTGAATGTTTATAATGGCTTGTCCTGTCAGTTTAGAGCTTTTCGTTAGATAGCCTAAAGCGATCTTCTATCCACCAATTTTTTCGCAAGAGGCCAAGAAAACTAGAAGCCGCCCTTCCGGTGGTCTAGCAATTTTCTTCCGTTCCCCATCAAAGCCCTCTGTAATTCATTGTGATGATAACATCTTAGCGATTCAGTGTGACAGTACCGCCTGTATAAACGTTTACTTACCTTGCGATCGACGTTCTGTAGCATCGTTCACATCTTTTGCTAAATGTTGCTCCAGTTTAAAGTATCTACTCGAAAGTCTACGTTTGAAAGACCTAAATTGGGTTATAGCTGGTGACCTTAACTCTGACATTCTTGGTACCTCCAATAGGTCAATCCTCTTGCTAGAATCACTTCCTAGCAGATATCGCGTCGCAGATAAGAGCCTCCCACTCACGTATATTCATAAAAGAGGCTGTTCAAAATCGAACCTGGATCATGTGATCACTTCCAGTTCCAGCTTATTATCATTGATTGTCAGGGTGGACGAAGAGAAGATTGATGACGATCACCTTATTCTTAGCTGTAATTTTTCCTGTGAGCTATCTGGCAAAACACTTTCGGCTCAGCCGAAGTGGCATACGAAGTTGAACTGGGATCGTGCTAATGTCCCCCTATACCTTGCTACGCTAACTGCTTTACTGTCGACCATAAAAGTGCCATATCACCTGCTGCAAACTTCAGTTTCCTCGCCTTCAAGTGGAGTTGACCTAAATTGCTATTATTATCAAATTGTTCATTGCCTTAAATCAGCGTCCAAAGCTGCAGTGCCTATGGATAAAGTTCGGATTGGTACAAGAAAGCCTAATTGGAACGTTGATCCTGAAGTAAAACGTGCTAAGCAAAAAGCCAAATTTTGGCTACGTATGTGGATATCATGTGACCGACCATCGTCCGGAGCTGTGTTCTCTGTGAAACAAAAGTGTAAACTTGAATATAAGGCCAGTTTGAAGAGATCACGCTTGAATGCATGGCCAGGCCCCACCGATAAGGCCTCCTGGAATAAGGTTATTAATAGTGAGAAATGTTCCCCATCTGCCGTGTCTTGTCTCCAGCTACCTAATTTTGTTGATCATTATAAGTGTGTGTTCAGTGTATTTAATAGTTTTCTTTAGTCTTTTTATTATAAGTTGCGTAAACCGCTATTACCATACCGTCTCCTGTAGGCTCACTTCCAGCCTGTAGAAATATCTGAAATTCGCCGGGCTTTAAGAAAAATTAAGCGTTCAAATAGCCTTGATGGTGACGGCCTTTCTTACCGATTTTTTGCTTATGATTGTCCTGCTCTACTGAACCATCTACAAATATTTTTTCTAGTCTTGCTTAGCACAGTCGCTTGTTCCTGATAGTTTCCTTTATGACCGTGTAACGTCTATTCAAAAGCGAGGCAAGGACCCAACGTCATGTGTAAATTACCGTCCCATTACAGTGTCGTGTTTTTATAAGTAAGTTGCTTGAACATTTATTACTACCAGAAATTGAGTCGAATTGTTATTTTACGCCTTTTCAGTTTGGTTTTCGGAAAAGTTTCGGTTGCTCCCATGCACATTATGTTTTAAGTCGACTCATGAAAGATGCCGTAAAAACAAAAATGTCTTTATACTGTCTTACTGTTGATATTTCTGGGGTTTTCGACAATATTGTGCATTCTCAGGCTCTATTTTCCCTTGCGTCTTCAGGTGTTAATCCTTCTGTACTATGTTTATTGTCTTCTTGGTATTCAAAGTCTAAAATTCAAGTTACTTGGAATGGCCAAATATCTGACCCGGTAAAAATTAATAAGGGAGTTCGGCAAGGTGCCGTGTCGTCTCCTAGTATATTTAAATGTGTGCTTGCATCGTGCCTGAGTCCCCTTAAAAGTTCTGTTTTTTACGGTAATATTGGTTTGTCTTCTGTTGCATGTGCAGACGACGTTCTTCTTGTTGCCCGGACTCGCCGTGAATTGCTTTCCAGTTTTACTCTTTTAACCAATGGACTATCTAAGATTAGACTGTCAGTTAATGCGTCTAATTGCGAGTTTATTTGTTTTAATAGTCCTTATGTGGTCGCTCTATTCGTTGCTTGGACTGCAGTTCTGCCATGTTCTTCTTTAGTTAGTTGGCTTAGTCTGTGTTTCGGCCCAACACTTCCCACTACGTGTTCATCCCTTGTGAATCAAGCCGTGAAAAACCTACGCGTCGCTTACGGAAAAATATCCCCAAACAAAAGCCGTTACAACCGCAACGGTTTGTGCATGATTTATAACGCTTATTGCGCCCCTGTGCTTTTGTTTTTATCAGGCATGGCTCATCTGTTTCGTAAAAAAGATCGCCATACTCAACGTGCGGCTTATTTCAGATATTGCAAATTCCTCTTCCGGCTTCCTAGATGGTACCGAAATAAAAAAAATAATTGCTCGGTTTGGTTTAATAGATGTGCCTTCGCGGATTCGGTCTTCCAGTGATGATTTATGTAAAAAGACTATCAATTTTATTCACGTTTACGACCCTCTGCAGCCTTTTTTCCATAATGATACTGGTTAATTAGTCCATGTTGTCTTTTGTTAGTTTGAATTTTTTTTTTCTTAGCTGTTTATCGTTTTTGTTTTTGTTTATTTGTAATACTCCGTACTTTGTGTTTTTTATACTTTTACGGGTTCTAAAGTTCATTCATTCATTCATATATATATATATATATATATATATATATATATATATATATATATATATATATATATATATATATATATATATATATATCAAATATTTGTTGAAATTATAAATATTAAACATTGTTGTCGTGCATTTTAGTTTCGCCTTCATTTAATTTTAGTGCAATATAATAGATGCTCAGTCGCGGGAAATATTCTGAAAAGAACTTTTACTTAATTCTTAAATATTAAAGAAATCGTCGTGGAAACTTGCAATTAAGATTTCGTTCTTGAAAGAATGGGAGATATATTTTCAGAATTAAAATAATACCAAAAGTTCCAAGTCCCGTTAGTAACATTAGAAATAGCCTTTTATTGACCTTGTGAAAACTAAACTTATCTTTACGTATTCTTTTAGGTCGAGTGACATTCCAGAAAGGCAAAAATATGTTAGCCTTGTTGACAGCGTCCGTGATTCGGGTGGAACAGTCAGAATATTTTCATCGATGCATTTCTCTGGAGAGCGTAAGTTTTCTTTTCTAATGTTAAATGTGTTGCAGCATAAAGTTATACAAACAAATAATGGCTCTATCCCATTTTAAGAAACAAAATTAGGGTTTTCAAATGTAAGATAGTCCTCAAACACGCTTCAAACTTTGCCAAGTATCGTTCCATCAGAAGGTAATTTGGCTACTTAAAGAACCATAGACTTTGACTCCTTGTGACTTCAACTCTGTCCCTCCAAGCCCATTGATCTTCTGTTACATCCCATCTGTTGCAATGTCAGCTGTGCCTAGATACTTATTGAGTGTGTCCTCAATTTGGCGTGAAGTTTGCCCTTTGAGCGACAGTAGTCTTGGTCTTGCCTTCTAGTATCTTGCCCGAAAAAACTGTTAGTATCTCATCTTCACGGAAATATATGATCCATTCCCGATCAAAGCAATACGGTTTTTTAGTTGGTTTAATGCTCCAGCGTCAAAGCATCTGAATGGCTCTTAACTCTGTGTTTCCCTAAGGAGGCTCCCTGAAAATAAGCATAGAATGATGCCTTGACACTTGTACGTATTCATTTATTTAGATGCGAATTTCACGATTTCCCTATTAAAATTACCTTCAAACACTCTTCGTGCTCGAATACAGAACCGGTCGCAAAAAAATACTAGATTACGAGTCTACCAGATGATAATCAAAACCCGCCAAGTATGTCATTTTAAACTTATTATGTTATAGAGGTAATGTGATTTAGCAAAACACTCGATCAATTTTTGTTTTTTTCATATATTGTCTCAAATCTCAATGGTCACTTGAGGAATAATTATTTGCTTGGAAAATCAGCCTGCTGTCCCAAGCTTACAAACAATGTCGTTTACTCAAAGTATCTTAATAATATTGAGAATTTGATAAATAATTTAAGACATCCAAGTATTAGTAAAAACTTCAAAAATGCGTAAAAATGACGAAAACACAGAATATAAACACGTGTAAATAAAAGAAAACTAAAAAACATGTATATGTATCAGTGATCACATTCTAACTACCTCTTCAATGATAGAATCAAAATAATGCAAGTTATTATTCAGAGAATTGGGTAAGAATTCTGCCTGGACATGGATGGAGAGATCAACCTTTTTGTTGAACTTTTTATGTTTTTGATGAGGTTGTTTTGATGAGGATGGGTGGTGAATAAGATTTCATTTGCCATCCTCGTGAAAATGGACTCTAAATATCTAGTAACCCTTCATTCTTGATGATGAAGTTAAACTTTAAATATCCTCAAACGGAATACCGAGCTTGGATGAAAATTTAACCCTTCAGATTTTTTTTTAAGAATCTTTGTCTAATCAAAAGAAATGGTAATTCAACCATAATAGGCCATAGATGTAGCAATAGATAATGGAAAGTGTGCGTTCCTTGCCTTTTTTTTTCATTCCACCAGCAATGGTTTCCTAATGTGTTTGCAGTAGCCAAAAATGGTAATTTGGCTTTGCTTCTCTATTAACTCTGAGATGCCTGGTGGCTGTTTACCTGTCAGTGTATTCCAATGCTTCTTCTATATTATAAATTTTATGTAATAATTTTGTGTAACAGACATGGCTTTATGGTCTTCCACAAGTTTATTTATTACATGCATTTTGTAGCTGTCTAGAATCAACTGTTCTCAAAAGCTACTCCTGAGTACTGTTTATATTTCAGGCGAGAGAGACACACACTCTTCCTTTCCTTTGCTTGCTTCTTTGAAAATTGAATATTTATGGAAATATTTGTGGGATCCACTCTCGTAGAGTAGTTCTATGCCATTTTAAGAATGGAAGGATTATAGAGGAAGTTGTTGGGCTGATATCTGATTTATTAGCCAATATGACAAATTTCAAAGCTATGCAAGTGGACGTACTTGTAACTTGTAATTCTTGGGGCCAAGTAAGAAGGAGCCTGCTTTTCAAAATGACTCTTTGCCATGCGATAAAATTTCTTGTTATATATGTTTAAGTATAACTTAAAGACTCGTCAGTATTCGATTGGATCAACACGCTAGTGTGCTTGTGAGGACTGCTTCATTTTTAGAGAATTGTGACAGTTTACAGCCTGTCTAAGCCATATTTTTCCATCTTGGCCAAAATTATTACTGCTGCACCACTTGCTCGTTATCAAGAATTGCATCCAGGTTTATTTTTTAATCCCTTTTTATCCTTCTTCGAGGCTTTACTCAGAACCGAAAAATTGTCCTATACGTCTCCCATACAATAGAATTCCAAACAGCTCAATAGTCACAAAAATAAACCTAATGTAATTAAACCGTGCTCAACTTTTAGTCTATCGCAAATTTTACATTTTTTTTTTCAGATAATATTTGATAGATTTTAGGCAAAACTTTTCGAGTCCCTCCAGCTACAAGCTGGAGCCCCTCTGAAATCAAGTCCTAACCGTTCCTACTGGGAATAGTCGTAGAACGTTCTATTGAAGCTTTGTCAAAACTTCTTTCTGGAATAAAGCCTTAATAATAGAATTTTAAACCGTTGAATTATCCATTTGACTTTTAATAACTGTTTTTGATCATATTTTTTCTCCCATAAAAGTTTTCAAGTCAATAAATGAAGATTTGTTGCATCATTTTAAAAATTGACAATTCTGGACCATTTTATCCATTTTCTTTGATGTCGAAAGAAAAAAAAGCGTTCTATTTTGCTGTATTGTTCTTATTCGCGGTTGAATTATATGTGGGTTCCCAGCCCAAATAGGCTAAAAAATGATAAAAAAGCATTTTCTATGTGAAAAAAAAAAACAACTAAAAAAATGCCCAAAAGACAAGGTTAAAGATATCATCAAACAATCGTTATTTTTTTGAAACATGAAAACAATCAGTATTTTGAGCTGAATTCTTGTATTTCTCACAGTACCGAAAAAAAATTTGAAGAAAAAAACACCATCATTGAGACCATTTTTGAGCCCAACATTCCCCTCAACAGTCCCTGAAATTCCACATTAATACAATTACCCTTACTAATATTGATACTAAGAGCGGTAGTAGTACTACTATAGTAGTAGTAATAGTAGGATGCACAGGGGGCATTTTTATTGCTGCAACGCACCCCTCAACATGCCCTGGAATTTTCGATCTAATGCTCTAAGCGGTTCTTGAGATATTGCTGATACGACTTTTTGACAGCCTGCATATACACAACGTGTTTCAATTTAATTCAACATGCCTCTCAACAATTTCTCCTTAATATCCTTAGCCTTATTGTTATTAATAAAAGTAGCAGCAGAAGTAGTAGCAGTAGTAGTATGTAAATAGAAAATATAGTACCTTTTGGCTGTGTCAACACCCCCCTCAACATGCATTAAAAGTTCAATTTAATGCTCTAAGCTGCTTCTGAGACATAGTTGTTTAAGCCCTTTTAATGACAAATATCCACATAGCATGTTTTAATTTAGTATAGTTCACTATCTTCTTCAGTATCAAACAGTTCGTGGTAACGAACTAAGGAGCGATCCGGCTCAATAGTAACCAAAACTCTAACAAATTGAATTTTGATATAAATAGCTACATCAAAAGAATAACATTTTAATGCTGATTTTAAATATATAAGTTTCATCAAGTTTAGTCCTAGCCATCAAAAGTTACGAGCCTGAGAAAATTTGCCTTATTTAGGAAAATAGGGGGAAACACCCCCTAAAAGTCGTAGGATCTTAACGAAAATGACATCATCAGATTCAGCGTGTCAGAGAACCTTACTGTAGAAGTTTCAAACTCCTATCTACAAAAATGTGGAATTTTGCATTTTTTGCCAGAAGACAAATCACGGATGCGTGTTTATTTGTTTGTTTTTTTGTTTTTTTTTTGTTGTTGTTTTTTTTTCCAGGGGTCATCGTATCGACCAAGTGGTCCTAGAATGTCGCAAGAGGGCTCATTCTAATGGAAATGAAAAGTTCTAGTGCCCTTTTTAAGTGACCAAAAAAATTGGAGGGCATCTAGGCCCCCTCCCACGCTCATTTTTTTCCCAAAGTCAACGGATCAAAATTTTGAGATAGCCATTTTGTTTGGCATAGTCGAAAATCTTAATAACTATGTTTTTGGGGATGACTTACTCCCCCACAGTCCCTGGGGGAGGGGTTGCAAGTTACAAACTTCAACCAGTGTTTACATATAATAATGGTTATTGGGAAGTGTACAGACGTTTTCAGGGGGATTTTTTTGGTTTTGGGGGTAGGGTTGAGGGAGGGAGCTATGTGGGAGGATCTTTCCTTGGAGAAATATGCCATGGGGGGAAAAAATTCAATGAAAAGGGCGCAGGATTTTCTAGCATTACTATAAAAAAAACAATGAAAAAATAAACATGGAATCGTTTTTTCAAATGAATGTAAGGAATAGCATTGAAATTTAAAACAAACAGAGATTATTACGCATATGAAGGGTTCTAAAAATACTTTAGCATAAAGAGCGAGGTATTTAGGAGGAGATAAATACCTCGCTCTTTATGCTAAAATATTTTTAGTGATTTCAACTATTTATTCTACGGCCTATTTGATTCAGGGGTCATTCTTAAAGAATTGGAACAAAACTTACGATTCAGTGTAAAGAGCGAGGTATTAACGAGGGTACAAACCCCCTCGTACACATAATAAAAATATAAGAATATAAAAGTTTGTTACGTAAGTTAATTCTTAAGTTACGTATATTTTTTACTAATAAAAACGTTCGTTGAATATTAAAAGTTCTAGTAGCCTTTTTAAGTAACCGAAAAATTGGAGGGCAGTTAGGCCTCCTTCCCCGCCCCTTATTTCTCAAAATCGTCTGATCAAAACTAAGAGAAAGCCATTTAGCCAAAAAAAATTAATATACTAATTTCATTTCAATAATTGATGCGCGGAGAGCCAAAATCAAACATGCATTAATTCAAAAACGTTCAGAAATTAAATAAAAAAAAAATAGTTTTTTTTAACTGAAAGTAAGGAGCGACATTAAAACTTAAAACGAACAGAAATTACTCCGTATATGAAATGGGTTGTCCCCTCCGCAGTCCCATGCTCTTTACGCTAAAGTTTTTAGTTGTTTTAAAAAGTAGAATTGTGGCAAAGAGTCAAACTTTAGCGTAAAGAGCGAGGGACTGCGGAGGGGACAACCCATTTCATATACGGAGTAATTTCTGTTCGTTTTAAGTTTTAATGTCGCTCCTTACTTTCAGTTAAAAAAACTAGTTTTTTTTATTTAATTCCCTTAAGGTTTCAGTGTAATACCTTTAGCTTCAATAGTACAAGTAGTAGTAGTTGTAGTAGAAATGGTCATAGTAGTAGTAGTAGTAGCAATTTTGATAGTAACTCCGGTAGCAGCGGTAATAGCAGTACCAGTCGTACAAGTAGTAGCAGTATGTACATTTTGCATTTTGCCTAGTTCATCATCCCCCCTAATATGCCCTGAAAGTTTCAAATTAATACCCTTGATTATTCGTGGGATATTGTTGATACACCCTTTTGATAACATGCATGTGGAGAGTGTGTTTTGATTTAGTTTAACATCACCCTAAACATTTACTTGAAGTTTAACCTTCGTAACCTTAGCATCAGAAGTAGTAGTCATAGTAATAGTAGCAGAAATAGTAGTGGTAGTAGTAGTAGTAGTAATAGTTGCAGAAGTTGTAGTAGTAGTAGTAGTAGTAGTAGTATGCACCTGGTGCCTTTTGGTTAGTTTAACATCCTTCTCAACATGCCCTGAATGTTTTAGCTTAATGCTCTAAGCTGTTCCTGGGATATTGTTCATATAAACTTTTGGCAGCCTGACGATGCACAGTGTGCTTGGATTTAGTTCAACATCCCCCTAAATATTCCCTAAAAGTTTGAACTCATCATCCTTAGCCTAAGTAGAAGTATTAGTCATTGCTGAAGCATTAGAGTATTAGTCATAGCATTAAAAACGACAAAAAAAAAGTCAGCTGAAACTGTGAAAAACAATAAAAGAAATTAAGATGAAACTATGAAAAACGATGAAAGAAAATAAGATAAAAGTTTAAAAGACAATGAAAGAAAGTCAAAAGAAACTACGAAAAACAATGAAAGAAAGTCAGATGAAACTATGAAAAACGATGAAAAAAGGTCAGATGAAACTATCAAAAATTATGAGAGAAAGTGAGATGAAATTATGAAAAATACTGAAAGAGAGTCACATGCAACCATGGAAAAGGATGAAAGAAAGTCTGATGAAACTTTAAAAAAGATGAAAGAAAGTCAGGTGAAACTGAAAATGATAAAAAAGAGTTATATGAAACTATGAAAAAATTGAAAGGAAGTTATATGAAACTGTGAAAAAGGATTAAAGAAAATCAGATGAAGATACGAAAAACAATGAAAGAAAGTGAGATGAAACTGTGAGAAACGGTGAAATACAGTCAGAACAAACTATTAAAAAAGGTGCAAGAAAGTCATGTGAAACTATGAAAAACAATGAGAGAAAGTCATATGAAACTATGAAAAACAATGAGAGAAAGTCAGATGAAATTATGAAAAACAATGAAAGAAAGTCAAATGAAACCGGAAATGATGAAAGAAAGTGCGATGAAACTGCTGAAAGTCAACTGAAACTATGAAACCAATGAAAGGAGGTCAGGTGAAACTGCAAAAACAATGAAAAAAAGTCAGAAGAAAGTATAAAAAACAATAAAAAAAAGTCAGAAAAAACTGTGAAAAACGGTGAAAAAAGGGCAGATAAAACTATTAACAATGATGGTAGAAAGTCAGATGGAACTATGAAAAAAATGTAAGAAAGTTAGATGAAACTATTGAAAAATACTTAGAGAAAGTCACATGCAACCATGGAAAAGCATTAAAGAAAGTCAAATGAAACTAAGAAAAACGATGGAAGAAATTGAGATGAAAAAGTGAAAAACGATGAAAGAAAGTCGGATGAAACTATTTAAAATGATGAAAGAAAATTAGATGCAACTATGAAAAACAAATAAAGAAAGTCAGATGAAACTATGAAAAACGGCGAAAGAAAAGTCAGATGATATAATTAAAAACGATGAAAGTAAGTCAGACGAAACTTTTGAAAGCTATAAAAGTAAGTCAGATGAAACTTTTGAAAACGATAAAAGTAGGTAAAACTATAAAAATGATGAAACTAAGTCAGATGAAACTTTTAAAAAGGATGAAAGAAAGTCAGGTGAAGCTATGAAAAACGATGAAAGAAATTCAGATGAAGCTTTTAAAAGCAATGAAAGTAAGTCACATTCCCAGAGACCCAATTTATAGGCCTTCCAACTATACTGAACAAAATGCCTGTCTCGAAATTTTGATTTGATGTGTTTGGGGAATTAGTGGGCGTCGGAGGGGGGGGGGCTGGTCGCCCTCCAGTTTTTTTTAATCGTAAAAACGACACAAGAACTTTCAATTTCCGGTCAAATGAGCTCCTTCCGAAATTTCTTCGACAATTCTTTCTATACGGAGTGCCTCGGTGAAAAAAAAATTAGATGATACATTGTACCCACATCGCTCTTCACTTAGGCGCCGCTACTGTGCTGCCTATGATTAGCGATAATCTGGGAGAGAACCCACATTTCTTAGGTAATGCCATTTACACAAAGACAAAACAAATTGGCTGACGCTGTCTTGACTATTGTTAAACTGCACGTAGACATATGGGCTGTTTGGTGACTGTTTGTATGGTGAGACAGCAGTAGACTCTCATGTCCTATCGTCAATGTTGGCGCTGGATGTGCCCCTACCACTATAGGTAGCATTTCCTGATTGCTCTACCGTTCTCATGGTGTTGGATAAGTTTCCATAGAACTTTGACCCAGGATTATGTTTCCATGATCGGAAGAAAATTACCTTTAACGTTATTTACTAGGTGCAAACTTTCAACATACAAATTGAAAACGCTAAGCGGAAAATGTTTTAAGATGATACCAAGATCCATTTTTTGTTAGTATTCTGAACGTTGTCGTCGCCCTAGCACTTGGTAGCATTGATCTGAGGGGTGCAAGTGTGAAGGTGTTGATCAATAAAATGCTTGTCGATGGGTGGGGCTGTAACTATTTCGCAGCGTTAGAGACTTGGTGTGGAATCTGACATGGATTAATAGGAAAAAGCAGAATGTCTCTTTATTTTTCTATAGCCTTTTTCAATTGTTTATTCTTATTCGATTCTGACCGTGATAATCAAAACTGTAAAAATTGATTACTTTTTAATATAACTTTCAAGTTTTTGTAACTTTTTATTGAAGCATTTTTGAAGAGAGTACTTCTACCAGATATGATTCATCCTTCTTATATGACGCAAATCAACAAAAGAATATGTATAAATCTTTCCATTTCATTCTTTTATCATCCCCCCCCTCCATGAAAAGAGCGTTTGGGCCACTCAAAGACTATGTCATTGAACCTTCTTATTGATGTGATGACCATTCCTATGAAAAAATCCCACGTCCATTATTAAGTTTTTTAGATACTTAACCAGTGTTAAAATAAAGGATATATATATATATATATATATATATATATATATATATATATATATATATATATATATATATACATTCCTTTTATGTTAACACTGGTTAAGTATCTAACAGCCAAATAACAAATAAATTGGCACTAGAAAAACAACTAAAGAAGCGATTTAAGACTAATAACCCCCCCCCACCTCCAAAAGAAAAAGAGGCAAAAATAAGCGCAATCACAAAAAAAAATATCCTTTACCTTCAGTTTGATAAACATAGCCAATGTTTATGATTGGTCATCGCCGTCAACAGGTTAGGTGATGCGCTTGGAACATCAATCATTACCTGTCTAATCAGTTGAAGTAGATTGCAGCTTACTCTCTGCAATATCGTCCTATATATGCCGGGATCAGAAGAGATCTCGTAAGATTAAATACGATATCTGTTATTAAAGCCCTATAAGGGACAAATTTTCAGTTAGAGACCTAGCCTGCACTTACTAATATATAAAACTAAAGTAATGACAAACACATTAATCATATATAGACTGCTTTGGACTGAGAAGGATATTACAGACAACGGAAGGATTGAATGATTCCCTTCTACTGTATCTTATTCTTAATATTAACCAGTTATTTTGTTACTTGAACTTTGTTTTTATTTACTTGTTATCTTGAAGTAGCTTTTTGAGCATTGGAATATTTTTGTTTTCGACATAGTAGCGTTACAATCCAGCTGTTGAAGGAACTAATTGTGCCCTGACTGGCTTATAACTTTCTCTGTTTGTCTTCTTAGTGATAATATTGTATTATTTTCTTTCGTAGAACTCGCCAATTTTACTGGGATTGCTGCTATTTTACGCTTTCCAATGGCTGAGCCAGAAGAAGAAGATGATGATACTGAAGTAGTTGCAGAAAATGGTCATTCATGAAATTTTTTTTAATATTTAATTTGCAGTTTTAATTGGAATGTTAGCAATTTACTTTTAGAAAATCTTGAATCCCATCTTAGTTTACGATTCGAACTAGGAAGGCAGAACGATCGATTTTTTCCGAAGTATTTAGCCTGTTTGTATGCCAACTAGACTAGATAATTGTTTCCTTGGCGCAAACTGAGTTTTCAGATAGATTCAAATATACATTGCAAATTTCCAAAATAAACTTTCCATAATGTCAGGACTGTCCTTGCAAAAGTACTCGGTGAAAACAACTCGGGTACAATAATTCAAAAATCCTTTATGCTGAATGAAATAAGATATAAAGGAGAGAAAAAATGTTAAAATGCATCTTTGGTTTTTCGATCGTTCAAAACGGACCAGCTTTTTCTCCTTTTTTTTGCTCGTTCAATTGCCAAAGTAAAGCTGAAAAATAATTTTCAAATTTTCAGCGTTTTTTCCTTATCAGGAGCCGAAATAAAATCCAAAAACAAAACTTGAAGAGCTTTGTGTTGTTTCTCTGGAAGATGAACGAATCTTGTTTCTAACCTCATTCATGAAACGTTCTTCAAGCAATACCTTTCATTTTTATTTCATCTTCTGCTGATGACAGCCATTACATGTAGGGCCAAAATCAAAGATAATTAACAGAGGGACCTTAGGGTCCAGGCTCACCCCCCCCCCTCAAAAAAATCCTGATTTTTCTTGAATTTCTGGGCACTTCTTATTCTAATTATTAAGTAATTTTTTGCTATTGCTACCGAGTCTTTTTATTATGCCCCGCCCTCCCCCCATAAAAAAAACCTGCATATGTGCCTCTATAAAATATATGGTTACTGCTTCCCTTTCATTTCAGTTCGATGTCTGAAATTGTCCATCTCTAGAAATTATTGACTTCTTTTTTATAAGTGTACTAGCAGCGAAGCCTTTCAGACGAAAAGCTTAAAAAAGACAAAAATTGGAGTGTAGACTTTCTGTACGGATAATAGAAATACAATACCCCCCCCCCTCCCTCAACGGACTCCTTGAAAGTTTTGACTCGACCCCCTAGCCTTGAGGCAAAACAGGGTAGATACCAAACTATAATTTCGAAAATGCTCATTCACGAAGAGAAAAGATCGTCCCCCCTCGTTTTATCGAATTTTTACTCCATAAATACATCTCTTACCCTAAAAGGAATATATTTAAAATTATAATTTTAGCAACAGAAAAAGAAGCCCAAAAGTGATTTCAGATCTCTGACCTCGTTCTAAATACCTTAAATAAGAGCTCTAAATACCTTAGAACACTATACACTTCAAATGGCATTATTTTAAGCGATTTCCGCACATCATTACCTTTGACCAGTGTAAAATTTATATATTTTCAAAGAAAGATGACGCGAAAAAAGGATTGGCGATTACGGAAGTACTTCAAGAAAGGAGCATACATCCAAATGACTGTAAATTCTAAAAAGGACCAACCCAAGTCATCTTGAGTTTCCCAGTACCTTATACTTTTAATGACACTTGGAATCTAGTAAGATAAGGTCTTTGGTTATGGCAATAACAGGGGATCTGATCAAAACTAAGGATTTTATCAAACTACTAACATTTATCCAACGATTTTTAGCAAAACTTAAGTTTTCTTCATAACACTGCGACATGTAAAAAACAAGATTAAAGCTCTTAGGTGTTAATATTAATAATCATAATAATAGTAGTTATTTATAACCCAATTACACCAAAAGATAAATAGTAGAGCAAAGACTTTAGAAAAAAAATGTGATACAAAAACGAAAGTCAACAATAACATTAAATGATAAAATTAATAAAACAAACTGATCAAACAGTGGCGAGGCGACAAACACCGATACGCCGTTTCTGAAAGCTTTTTATGCAAACTAGTCAGCTTCTCAGTAATATTCGGAAGGTAGAGCTTCTTTCGATTCCTATACAAAAGAAGAAGATAGAGAAGAAATTTACAGAAGAGGAAATAAGACGTTCGAATATCACTAATATCCTTTTTCCTGAAAAAAAAAAAAAAAAAAAAAGAGCGTAAAGCCCAGAAAGCTAAAGAACAGAATTATCTGAAAATATAGAAGTAAGCTTACCGAGGGCAATACGATTATATTTCCCTCAATTGGCTATAACTTTAGAGTAACCAATATGGATCTTCTTTCTAGTATACCGAATGACTCGCTAACGAAAAGTTTCAAGATTTTTGGTAAGTGTAATACCCAACCTCCGCGTCGAATCTAGATGAGGAATGAAGAAATTTTTAGAACTAAGAGGTCTAGGAGGTGATGGAAAATTGAAAGAAAGATACCCACATCTATCAACATTAAGCAAAAGACCGATTTTAGTAAAGAAATAAGAAACTTTGTGAACCATTTGCGATAGACTGATTCTAGACCGGCTAATGAGAAGAATATCGTCAGCATAAGCTAGGTAGGAAATATCAGTCAATCCAATAAAACCCATAGAAGAAATATTCTCAAGAATACTGGGAATAAAGAATTTAAAATACTTGGAAATAACACTTCAACCTGCCGTATTCCCTGACGAACAGGAGCAATAATAGAAGAAAGGGTACCGTTAGTTTTATTTCGAAGATAAGAGTTACTATACCAAAACTTAAGAAGAAAAATAACTGATAAGTTAATTCTGTGACCATAAAGAGAGTAAAGGATCAGACTATGTACAACACTATCAAAAGTCTTGAGCACAACACTATCAAAAGATCATGAGCACAAATGTGAGGACCATACCATTTTTGCTGAAGCATCTTTAAGAAGGAAAGCCAGAACATGGAGAGTGTGCTGGCTATGAATGCCAGACCGAAAACCGAGCTGGTTCCCCCAAAAAATTAGCATTCATATTAATGAGAAGAAATAGAATGTATTCAAGGATGTTACTAAAATTACAAGCAGCCGCAGGGAACAAAAACAAGGCCATATTTGGAAAAGTAATTTTAAATGGATAAACAAAGATGGGTTGTTTATTTTTAGATGTTAAATACTAATTCCGTTGGAATCAACAGAACTACATTTAAATTTCTTAACAAAAGACGGGAGAACTGAATCAATCACTTTCGAATAAAACGCGTGCACTGCATAATTTACTTTGGAATCTGTGACTGAATAGTGGTCAGACCACACAGCTGGTGAGATAGTGTAATTTGGATTATTTATCCAAATTATATATCCAAATTTTGTAATTGCTTATTTATCTACTTTAGCTGAATTAATCACTTTCATATTGATAGGAAATTCTAACCCTTGGTATTGGCTTGATTGCAGACATCTCTTAAACACGTGCTTAGTTTTTTTCATATCTGAAACACATTCCCGGATAATGGTCGATCGTTAGCTACCCATGTGTGTTGCTGCAATTTTGATTTATTTTTCACAATTTTCAGTTCGGGGTCACAGGACCAGATCGGTTTCCTTGTACTTTTTCTCACTCGCTCCTGAAGGACAGCAACCTCCTCATCGTGGTTTAAATGTATCATAAATGATTTAGATCATAATTGCTTTTAGTAGAACTAACACTCAACTGGAGTAGATGAAAGGGTCCACGTAAAGGACCAAGGAGCATGGCCAGGGTTGAAATACATAATGACATATTAGAATTTTCCAGTTATTCCAAACAAACCATTTAGATGTAGGAGTACCTGCATGGGCTGTACAATTTGTTCGAATTGAAAAGTAGAGCGATAATGGAAGGTGATTAATATCTTGCTCATCTTCGTGGACATTCACTGTTGAAGATTTAATAAACAGGGCACAAATCACATGACCAATATCCGATAGGCTGCCAGAATTGTATAAATATAAAAAGATAGATTCTTCGCAATTATTTTGTAACCGGGGAGAATGTCAATTAGGTTCAAAGTACGAACAGAACCAAGTTTTATATCAATTTTCATATCAACAATAATAATAAATTTGTGACCAATTTTGCTTATTCTTTGAAGGAGAATTTCCAAACTTGCTACTCTTCCCATTGCAAGGAAGATATAATTCATCAAAACCGTTTTGCCTAGCCTTATAGCTAAAAGATGCTCATTAGAAAAATAGCATGACCGAGACAAAAAGCTGAGCACTTGTTTTGTAATACGTGCCAAGCCCCCGGAAGGTCTTCTAGAAGTAGATTCAGCATTTTTTGTGAAAACAAATTGATCCACACTGGCGCAGGAAATTAATACTTGTTCCTATCAAAAGATGTTCCTGAAAGGATACAATGTAAAACTTAGTATGCAGTTTAACAATGGTTAGTTCCTTGTTTTCGTCCAATTAATACTAAAAGACACCATCGGTTCTGATACAGAAATCAATTAGTTTTCAGCACTTTGCGACTTACAATTTCTTTCAATTTAGGGCATTTAAGGCTAAACGAAACATGATTGCCTCTGCAGGTTGAACACTTAGGTAACAAATTGCAAAGCGAGTCTATATATGAAACATGGGGATCAGCACGTCTTGTACGTTTTGGTGTTACACTGGAACAAGACGTCTGGAGATGATGAGAGGACCGGCAGATGCTACAGCAACGGAAAATCGCCTTGAACTCGCCTTGAAAATCTTACTCTGAGACCATATCTGAACGCTTCGGCATTTGACGTTGTATCAAAGCATTGAAGTTTTCGGCCGTTCAAAGTTAAAAGGTTGGATCTACACTTTTCATTATTTCCATAAATCACTGCTCGAAGTTTGAGGTCTTTTTAAGAGCTCTAAATACGGCTTACGGTTAAACTGGACACTTGCTAGTTCTAGAAAATGGTTAAATTGGTAAAGACATGTAGGGATTTAATGTTTTAAGTAAAAGTTTCCAGTATTACCTCCTCGAGGCCTCAAACAGTAGATACATACTTTAACCATCGAGCCGTTACTAAAAATAAAGAGGTGCTTCCAAAGATAAAAGTGCGTTTCAAACAGACTCAAATTTAAATCAAGACTCAAAATTTAAATCAGATTCCAGAGGTAAAATCTGTATAAAACATATAACGCCGTTTTACAGGGTTAAAATCCCTATGTCAACGATGTATGCCGAAAGTGAAACAACGTATGCCGCATTTAAAATAAGCCATTTGTTCAAATTTATCAAATAATCTTCTTTTTGAGTATATCAAATATTTTTATTCAAATATTTAAAGAAAGTACTTCAAAAGGTATTTCAAAAACGCAAAGGAAATCACTGTAATGCTGTAGGTAACTAAGAAACAGAGTCGTGTTTCAGCAAATCGACAGAAGCTGTTGACTCTTTTTTCAGCCTCACTTTCAAAGAACAGTTCTATTTTTACCTTCTACAAATAGACTTCACTGAAGTCATCAATGGTGACCCCCATATTCTTCATAACGATGCCAGGAGCTTTCAAGATTTTCCATTGGATGAAGTATTCCGTGTCCATTTTCAAGGTTTTCGTAAATTTTCTATGGTGTCGCACAAATCCTTAAAGCCAAAAAATCCCTTTTTCGGATTCGAGACTTAATCAATCCGTATATGGAGTCAGCCCCTATTTGCGGATGATCTTTCACTAGATACTTAATACAGATCGTTTCGGGTCCACATTCACTTTTGACTAATATTACAAATTCACTAAAAATCGTCTAATTTTTTTTCGAGCACAGGAATTGTCAATAAAAAAAGGACGTATAAGGTTTCCCTATTCATTTTTTTTACTTTGTGGTAGACACTACCTATATCGGGTGCATCACGTCCTTATAGGGATTCATTCCAAACAATGAAAAGGTTCTAGTTTTGTTTGGTGGCCTTAACGTCTCATTAAAACACACAAGTCTTAATAGAAAAAAAGCCTCCTTTCTTCTGTGCATGATGGGAAGTAATAATATTTTTTTTTGTAGATCCATCGTTAACAACCTGGTTGTAAAATCTTTTTTGTATTTCTGCTTATCTCCAGAAAAATTTTTAGGCGCTTGTTCAAAAAGGTTTATGTTTTCTATGCAGCCATGTCTCTTTATCAGTTGTCATACCAGTTGTATCAGCAGTTCTCGCTGCCCCTACTTTCTCTTTTAGTATTTTACAAATGTCACAGACATTCCCTATTCTCAGACAGCTAAGGAATGTAGACTTGTTAACAAATTTGCAACTTTTGGGGTAAGTGTGGGTTTGTCATTCACATTCTTAGGAAGGCTTGTAGTTCCCTCATTTCAATTGTTTTTGTAGTTCCCTAAGCGAATTTCAGTTGTTTTTGGTCGGATATTTGAAGAAATGGTAAATGTTAGTGAACTAGCCCATGATGTATCTACTTTAAGAAAATTCACTATATGCATTAGTTTGCTATATATGAATACTGATTCTTATAACATTTGTGTATAGGTAAGCATTCTCAGTTCCAAGCTATCAGAAGCATTATAGTCATTTGTGCAAAGTGGGTGGTAGGTGGTTTAAACCATATTCACATGTATTGCATATACATTCCGATTTTTTTCCAATGTTACAATAGTGAACCAAATCATCCCTTGATTATCTAAGACGGGGTTCTAGGAGCGACTTTGATCAATTCTTTGTTGTTGTTTTTCAAAAGTAAGTTATATTTAGAGGTCCTCCAAAACAATACAGCTTTAAATGGTTAGTATGACGTGAATCTCCTGTATGTAGGTGTTAATTAATAGCTAATGGGCTAATTCCTCGGTAATGCAGAATTTTGCTTAGTATTGTAATAGTTGACAAAACTAATCTCGAGTTATCTTAAATGACAGATGAGGTTCTAGGGGTTATTTTAATACATTTTTTTATTGTTTTCATAATTACTATTATCAAAAATAGGTCATTTTGTAGACGATTGTAAAAAAATGGTTATAGGTTGTGACGTTGCACTCCTGTATTTGCTATTTCGACAGCTATGTCTACTGGCTGTACGGGTCTATTGTACTTACCGATCTACGCCCCCATCGATCGTTGCTAGAACAGCGGAAAAAATTAAAATTTAAAAACATGGAAAATGATGAAGCCAGAAAAGCCAAGCAGCTTCTAAGAGAGTTAAAGTTAGACATATAATTTTCTATTATACATAATAATATTGAGCACAATTGGACATAGATTCATTCATAAAAAGGCTTTGGGGGTTATCCCTTCCTTGCAAGACTTGACTGATTTAATGGAGTTGGTCCTAGACATAGGCATGGGCCTGATTTGACAGCTATGTAGCTAGCTATGTCTACTGGCTTTACGGGTCTATTGTTCTTACCGATATCTTACTTCTAGCTTGATTCTCATCAATCATTGCTGTGACAGCAGAAAAAAATTAAAATATAGGTTAGGTTCACTTTCATTTTTAACAAGAATTCCAATAAAACCCATGGTAAAATTCTAGTTTACTGACTTTTGGCTATCTTGGGAAGGGGTTAGGTTAGGAAAATGGAACTTTCAGGAGTGGGTCTAAAGGCTAAAGTATATCCCAGGAAGGTATTTTGAAGTACCTATCTCTGCTCCCTATCCCTCTAGAGGTTCCCAACCTTTGATGACCTTCAAAAATATGTGTGTAACATATATATATATATATATATATATATATATATATATATATATATATATATATATATATATATATATATATATATATATATATATATATATATATATATATATATATATATATATATATATATATATATATATATATATATATATATATATATATATATATATATATATATATATATATATATACATATATATATATATATATATATATATATATATATATATATATATATATATATATATATATATATATCTATATATATAAAAATAAGTTGTCTGTCTGTCTGTGGATGGATCAGGTGACGTCATGTTTGTTCGCATATGACGTCTGAATTATTTCACACTAATACAAAAGAAGAAAAAAACTAAAAAAGGTAAAAACTACAAAAAAAAACTAAAAAGAAAAAAAACTAAAAAAGCTAAAAAACTAAAAAAAACTGAAAAAAGGTAAAAATCTAATAACTAAAAAAAAACTGAAAAAAATAAAAAAAGGCAAAAACTACAAAAAAAATAAAAACTAATAAAAAAACTAAAAAAGCTAAAAAACTAAAAAAACTAAAAAAAACTAAAAAAAAGGTAAAAAACTAAAAAAAACTAAAAACTAAAAAAGAAAAAAACTAAAAAAAGGAAAAAACTGAAAAATAAAAGAGAAAAAGAAAACTAAAAAAATATGAATAAATATATATAAAAATAAGTTGTTTGTGGGTCATGTCTGTCTGTCTGTCTGTCGAGTGACATCGTGTTTGTCCGCATATGACGTCTGAATTATTTCACACTAATACAAAAGAAGAAAAAAAACTAAAAAAGGTAAAAACTACAAAAAAAACTAAAAGAGACACAAATGACGACCGGGACACAGGGAGTATAAATGACGACCAGGACATAAGTAAAAAAAAAAACTAAAAAAACTAAAAAAATGGTAAAAACTACAAAAAAACTAAAAACTAATAAAAAAACTAAAAAATCTAAATAAACTAAAAAAGAAAAAAAAAGAAAAAAGGAAAAAAATAAAGGAGAAAAACAAAACTAAAAAACGAATGTATATACAGACCGGGACACCAGGATACAAATGACAACCGGGACACAGGGAATATAAATGACGACCGGGACACAGGGACACAACTACAATGGGGACGCCGGGGGGCACAGGGGGATATAAATGACGACCGGGACACCGGGACACAAGGAATATAAATGACGCCCGGGACACTCAAAGAGAAATCAAAGACTGGAACACCGGGACACAAATGACGACCGGGACACAGGGAATATAAATGACGACCGGGACACAGGGACATAACTACAAAGGGGACGCCGGGGTGCACAGGGGGATATATAAATGACGATGGCGACTCAGGGAATGGTCGATTAGCAATCACCATCAACAAAGCTCAAGGGCAATCATTAGAATCATGAGGTATAGATCTGAATACGGATTGTTTTCCCATGGACCATTATATGTTGCATGTTCAAGAGTCGGTAAACCTGACAATCTATTTATATGCACAGACAATGGGACAGCAAAGAATGTTGTATATTCGCAAGTTTTATGTAGTTAAACACTGTAGTTAAAGTTTTACGTAGTTAAATATATATATATATATATATATATATATATATATATATATATATATATATATATATATATATATATATATCTATATTCACAGGTGGGACATAGGGACACAACTACAATGGCGCGTAACTAATATGGCGCGTAACGACTTACGCGCTCGGGGGGGGCTTGGGGGGGGCGCGAAGCTCCCCCACCAACTAGGTGTTGGGGTGGCGCGATGCGCCACCCCAACAGCTATATATATATATATATATATATATATATATATATATATATATATAGTACCAGGAGCCTGGTAGCTTCACCACCAGAACCTGGCACTTGGCACATGGGAGGATTCTATATATGGATTCTCATTGTTGATTTTCTTCAACTGCAGTCATAGGTGTTCCTTGTTTTCCCACCATAGATTTCACTGTTCATTTTTGCTCATCTTTACCTCAGAAAGTTTTTCCATGTCTTTTGCTTTAGCAGTTTATATTCCAACTCATTCTGATCCTTGTTGTTGCATGTCTTGTAACTGTATTTTTTGTTTTGTTCTTCACTCTTGTTTTTGCTTTGTTGTAACTCTTGCTTCTGTTCATCTTTTAACCACATATTTTTTGTTCTTCACTTTTGTGTTTGGCTTATTGTATTTCTGATGCTGCTTATCTTTTAACTGTGCATTACTTTGTTCTTCACTTTCGTTTTGATTCATCATTTTTTTTTTTGCAAGTATTCTAACCACATATTTTTTTTTCTTTTTTTTTTTTCTTGTTACTTCAGGTATTTTTCCAATGCCCTTTGCCTTAGCTGCTTGGATTGATCTTGTCACAGTTGATGGTCTTGGTTGTTCATTTTCACCCATTGTGAATTTATATTTCTTAGGTTGTTATCTTGATCTTGTCTCATTCACCGGTGCAGTTTGTTCATTTTGATTAATGGTTATTTTATGTTTCTCTCCTCTAGGTATTATGAAACAGCTGAAAACAGCTTTTGTAAATATCCACTGATAACTATCCATATGCAGGTTACTTGGAAATCTGCAACACCAATTGACAATATATTTGTGGATGGAAATCTACTTGAATGTTTGTATGATGATTTTTTAATTACAGATGGATTGGACCAATTTTTCTCATGATTAAATTAAAGAAATCCTGTGGAATGATAACTAAGAATGATCATTTAAATAAAAAATTCTTCCATGATTTAAGAGAAGATAATTTTGAAAATTTTTAGATAGAAATGGGAGATGCAGAATTTTCTCCAGTATTTTAAGAACATAATCCAATGGCTGCTTATGATATTTCTATTGGAATCCTTACAAATGTATTACATAAGATGTACCCTCTTAGAAGACTTAAAGGGGCTACAGCAAAATTCCCTAGAAAACCATGGATTACTCAGGCTATTCGAAGTTCTATAAACAAGAAAATGAAGTTTATATAGCATATTTAGCTGAACCATCTACTATTAATTTTCAGCAATTTATAACCTATAAGAATATTTTAAATGGATTGAAAAGAAAAGCTGAAAAAACGTATTGCAAAATGAATTTACAAAGCATAGATGTGACATGAAAAAAACCTGGAAAACAGTAAATTTGCTCCTGAGTCAAAAGGGTATAATAGAGTTATCACTAAACTACAGACTGAAAGAGGAAATTTGACCACTCCAACCAATATAGCACATTGTTTACATAAATATCTTTGTAATGAAGGTGCAAAACTATGTGAAGACCCTTGAAAAAAAATAAACAGGTTCCCAAAATAGTTTAATCTGAAGTTCTAGTTAATACACAAATGACTTTTAATCCTTGTGATTTAAATGAAGTGGGAAAAATTATCAATGGAGCACATTCAAATTCCGGTGGTGTAGATGGGATTTCCCAGAAGATTGCAAAATTGCCAGTCAGTTATAACTCCTATTCTATGTCATTTGATTAATAAATCAATGGAAAAGGGGATTTTCCTGGAAGCTTTGAAGGTCACTAAGATAATACCATGACACAAAGGTGGTTAATTAGATGACCCTCAAATAAAAGACCCATTTCTATTCTCTTTTTTTTCTAAAATACTTGAAAAGGTAATTGGATCTAGGCTAAATGATTACATCGAAAAAATAAAATTCTTGTCAGCACTCAATTTGGTTTCAGGAAAAGACTATCAACTCAAATGGCTACAACCAAACTTGTGGATTGGGTAAATGAGGTGTGCGAACTGGGTTTGATTCCAGCTGCCATATTTCTAGATTTAAAGAAAGCCTTTGACACAGTTGACCATAAAAAATTATTACATGAGCTGGATGAATTGGTGTGACTGGAAATAGCATCTTATGGTTTAAATCTTACTTGAGTGGACAGAAGCAAATTGTCGTGAATGGGTCTTCAACTTCTTTGCTAATGGGATAACATGCAGAGTACCCAAAGGGTTTAGGCTATACTAGGTCCCTTTTTATTTTTTATTTTTGTCAGTTGAACTAAATATTATTTTTCAGAGGCTGGTATAATCCTTTTTTGCACATGATACTCTTTTACTTGTTGCTGCACCATCTGTTAATGGCTACTTTTTGATAAAATGAGAAAGGTATTGGTCGAGTTTGTTGAGGGGGCAGATTTTAATCTTATGATATTAAATTATACCAAAACTAGTTACATTTTATTTTGCTCAGACATCTAGTATTGAAACTAATCCAGAACTAATTGTAAGTGATAATCAAATGAAAAGAGTATGGATAACAGAGTTTTTGGGTTTTATGATTGATGAAAATCTATCATGGAAAACACACTCTGATATTATAGCTTCAAAATTGTCAAGATCTCTGGGTGTGCTTTGCTGATTTAAAAACTTAGTATCAAAGAAAATTATTAGACTACTTTATTTGGCTATTTTTTACCCATATATCTTCTATGATTGCTCTATGTGGGCAAGTAATTTCGTGTCATGTTATATAAAAAAATCAGAAAATTCAAAATACAGCTGTTAAACTATTGTCACCTAAAATATTCATTGGTCAAAATATTAATGAATGTTACATTAAGAATCAACTTCTTGACATTTCAAAAACTAGAGATTATCAAGTTAGAATTTTCATATATAAATATCTTAATAGTTTACTTCCCTCTTCTTTTGAAAATGTTTTTTTTCATTAATAATGATATCATAGACATGATACACGAGGAACATCAAATCTAGTACATCAATTTAGAAAAACTAGAGCTTCTTTTGTAATAAGAAATTTTCTTTTGTAATAAGAAACTCATTGTAGGTTCAAGCCACCTTGAGGCCAAAGAACCTGCAGACACTCCCCCTCTACCCTAGCAGTATTTACAGTTCCATTTCAAGCGCCCTATCATGAAGCTCTAATTCCCTTAGATCTTTCCTTATGACTTGTTCCCATCATCTTCAGAAACAGCCTGCTTTTCTTTTGGCTGATCAGTCAAACAGATACTTAAGATTATCATTATATAATTTTCTAGAAAACATTCAATAAATCTTCCACATCCACGTTGAAGCATCCACGTCTCAGGATCATGCGTGACCACCATCATTACTATAGCTTCCAATACAGTAATCTTGGTTTGCAGACTTATCACCATGTTCTTCCACACTTTTTCAACTATAAGAAGACACCCTAGCTATTCCAATTTTAAAATATTATCGAATCTAGTACATCAATTTATAACAACAACTAGAGCTTCTTTTGTAATAAGAAATTTTGCTTCCTGTATATGGGATATAATACCAACTGCAATTCAAAATGCAAGTCATCTAGTGACTTTCAAGGCCACAGCCAAAAGATTTTTCCTTGCAAAAGAATAGTATTTATGTATATGTTTTGTGTAAAAGAATGGTTTTTGTATATGTGTGGATTTAGTGGTATTGCCAAGTAGAATAATATAAAATAGTATTTTTTTTTTTGAATACCTAGAATAGAAGATACCCACCTGCTCCCAACAAGCCCTTAAGGGTTTTCTTAGCAGGTGCAGCAAAAATGTTCTGTATTTTTTTTTACAATTAAAATTATCTTATCTTTAAAATTATCTCATCTTACCTATTACATTTGGTATTAATTTAAAAAGTTTTTCCACAAAAAAAGTTTTTCAAAGAAAAGTGAAGAGCTCCACTATGCCAAAAATAAGCAGAAATAAAGTCAGATAACATTCCAAGCATAAAACTACTGCAAATCTCCATCAATAAATAAATGAAACTCAAAACAAACAGAAATTACAATAAATAACCAGGTTAAACTCAAACGAGCAAAAATTTACATGAGGAATCAAAGTAAAATAAGAAAAAATATTTTAAATAAATATTTTTTTTGTTTAATCGTATTTGAAAGGTCCATTGCTGGACCTTTCAATTATCCTTAACAGAATGGCTATCTCAAATTTTGATTGGGCAGGGGGCTGGTTACCCTCCAATCACTTTCGACTACTAAAATGGGAAATAGCCCTTTCAGTTTCCAATCGAATGGGCCCCCTTCGAAGTTATACAAAGTGCCCTGGTAAAGAAAACTAAATAATAGATTATTCCCACATTGCTTTGTACTTAGGCAGCAGTATTGCACTGCCTATGATTTCATATTCAGCTATGTTTCTTGTGTATTTTTACATTCGTCATAGATAGTAAACCAATTTTATGACTTTGGAAAAATGACATTTTTGCTGCTTTTGAAATTTGCTCATAAATATGAGATTACTCACATGATTTTTTTTCCGAAATGAAGGCTCTTAGCATGTTTGCTCAAACTTGTGACCTGTCTAGATCGTATTTTTATGCCAAAAAATCTCAAGCTGCCAATTCCCCACCCACCGACAAAAAAAAATATGGAGCTGTTTTTGAGAAATAATTTAAACATACATACATGCATAAATAAATAACAATTATTTTTATTCCTGATAAAATACGAAACATTCATTGAATATAATTTTACCTCACCAAACACTGAAACATGATTTTCCATACGTCTAAGTTTTGTTATGTAAATTCTTCTAAAACTAATTCCCTTGCATCTTCACTTTCAATCAGCATTTAATTGCTCAACTATTTAAACAATTGCTGATTCATTGTTGATATCAGATAATTTTTTATTAGTTATAGCCTGAAAAATGGTCTCTCTCCAGAAGCAATGCTTAATTTCGATTTCACAATTTAGAAAAAAATATGACTATTTTGATGGCAGTGCAGGGCATTTCACGTGCGAGACCTTCTCAGGCAAATATGTTTTGAATAATAAGATTGAGGATTCCTTAGATAGCCAAGAAGACATGGAAAACAACAATTACTTGGGGTATTATTTCCCTTCCAAAAGGGGAAAAATAGACTTCGCTCAAATTTGGGTATTGTTCAGTTATTGCTGCTATCACTAAAAGTGTAAGAATTGCTTAAACTAAGATAAATTTTACATGCCGCTTTTAACTGGCAGAAAGTGTTCCACATTCAGACAAAGGAAGCTCATAAAAATATTTGTACTGATTCTAAATGCCTTTGAATCACATAAACTTAATAATCAAACCAAAGCCATGACCAAGAGAATTGGATACAGCTCAACTCACCATAATTGTCAATCTGTCACCATATTGCTGTCAAATTGGGTTGTCAATATTGGGTGTTTTATGATCAGCATGCCATTGTGGTCATGTTTTCTTCTGCCTCATTATGGTAAAAAAAATTATCAAGCAATTTTAATTACTCTAGGGAAGGCTCAGGCTCCTCTAAATTAGACTGGATCTACCAAAAGAAAACAGCAGAAGGAGAACATGAAGACTTTCTTCTGGGAAAAAGAATTGATAAGTCATTTGAAGCTTCCAAGAGTCAAAGTCTTGAGAGCAGAGTAGGGTTTGCAGGTAAGCTTTTCCTCCTCTTTTTGTCATTATTTATTCTCCTTCTTCTTTGTGTTTCAGAATGCACATATCACTTAGATGACACAGTTTTAGTAGAGAAAGATACAGAGGCCAATGCTATGTTATGCTATGCTTGAATGCAGGGGCTAATTTGAGATTTTAGTGTTTGTTCATTCCACATGAAGTGAAAAACAAATGAATATTTTAATGCTCAGAGTCTCAGGTTTTGATGAATCTTGGTAGGTTTTTCTGTTACTGGGACATAAGCAGTCATTCAATTTTGTTTGTAATATATTTTTATAAGCTATTTAGAAAATAAATAGCAACTTAAAAATTCTTAAATAAAACATTCCCACTAAAGCGATCATGGGATTTTGAGTGATCAGTGACCATAGTGTCTTTTGAACTATGTTTCACATTTCAAATATTTCATTGTCACTTATAATCTGGGGCCCAAGGCCTAAAATCTGCTCATTTCTCTGAAGAAATACAAGTATTTTAGAAGCTTTGAATGCTTAACATTGTGCTTTAGACAATGGAGATTCTCCTTCCCACCGAGATCAGTTTTTTTGGGGTGGGGGGCTTGATCTGATTTGATCAATATGTTATGTTCAATCTTACTGTTTACTCTGATAAATTTCAACTCTTTGCGGTAATTCGTTATATAGATTTATTTTCGTTATGCGTCAGCTGCCTTAAAACCAAAAGAGGTATTTTCTGTTTCCTGAAAATTTAGTCTTGAAACAATCTCATCCTTTTTCTAGTGCATTTTTAAGCGACTATGCTCACGTTGTCAAGAGATAAGCATCATTTTCGCCGATATTGTGGGTGGGGGCACCCTTCGTACTCCTTCTATAGACAAAGGGAGTAGGACTTGATTTCGCTCAGGCCAAATTTTCTGTATGAAGAACAAAATAAAGCTTTAACCTGTTTTCTAGAAGTTCACCCCCTGAAAAAATTATCGAAGGCTGGTCTATCCCTTCAGAAATATTTAGTTATAGACCTTTGTTCAACATATTCCATACCTTTCTTTTCCTGATAAGGAAATAATTGATAATTAATTGATTGATTGAATAAAATAATTGACTGAATAAAAATAATTGATAAGGATATATATATATATATATATATATATATATATATATATATATATATATATATATATATATATATATATATATATATATATATATATATATATATATATATATATATATATATATATATATATATATATATATATATATATATATATATATCTATATATATAAAAATAAGTTGTCTGTGGATCTGTGGATGGATCAGGTGACGTCACCTGAAAAAACTGGATCAGGTGACAAAACTGAAAACTGAAAAAACTAAAAAAAAGGCAAAAACTACAAAAAAAACTAAAAACTAATAAAAAAAATAAAAAAGCTAAAAAACTAAAAAAACTAAAAAAAGGCAAAAACTACAAAAAAAACTAAAAACTAATAAAAAAGCTAAAAAACTAAAACAACTAAAAAAAGGCAAAAACTACAAAAAAAACTAAAAACTAATAAAAAAAATAAAAAAGCTAAAAAACTAAAAAAACTAAAAAAACTAAAAAAAGGTAAAAAACTAAAAAAACTAAAAACTAAAAAAAAACTAAAAAAAAGGAAAAAACTGAAAAATAAGCTAAAATAAAGGTAAAAACCAATAAAAAACTAAAAAAAAAAACTGAAAAAACTAAAAAAAGGCAAAAACTACAAAAAAAAACTAAAAACTAATAAAAAAAGTAAAAAAGCTAAACAACTAAAAAAACTAAAAAAACTAAAAAACTAAAAAAAGGTAAAAAACTAAAAAAACTAAAGAATAAAAAAAAAACTAAAAAAAAGGAAAAAACTGAAAAATAAGCTAAAATAAAGGTAAAAACCAATAAAAAACTAAAAAGAAAAAAAGGAAAAAACTAAAAAAAATTTTCATCTAAAAAACTAAAAAAAACTAAAAAAGGTAAAAACTAAAAGAACTAAAAAAGAAAAAAATAAATGACGACACTCAAAGAGAAAGCGACTAGGACAAAAGGAATGTTCGATTAGCAATCAACAAAGCACCGGGACACAGGGAGTATAAATGACGACCAGGACATAAGTAACAAAAAAAACTAACAAAACTAAAAAGAAGGTAAAAACTACAAAAAAACTAAAAAGAAAAAAACTAAAAAAAGGCAAAAACTACAAAAAAACTAAAAACTAATAAAAAAGCTAAAAAACTAAAAGAACTAAAAAAAGGCAAAAACTACAAAAAAAAACTAAAAACTAATAAAAAAAATAAAAAAGCTATAAAACTAAAAAAACTAAAAAAACTAAAAAAAGGTAAAAAACTAAAAAAACTAAAAACTAAAAAAAAGGAAAAAACTGAAAAATAAGCTAAAATAAAGGTAAAAACCAATAAAAAACTAAAAAAAAAACTGAAAAAACTAAAAAAAGGCAAAAACTACAAAAAAAACTAGAAACTAATAAAAAAAGTAAAAAAAAGGTAAAAAACTAAAAAAAATAAAAAATAAAAAAAAAAACTATAAAAAAGGAAAAAACCGAAAAATAAGCTAAAATAAAGGTAAAAACCAATTAAAAACTAAAAAGAAAAAAAGGAAAAAACTAAAAAAAATTTTCATCTAAAAAACTAAAAAAAACTAAAAAAGGTAAAAACTAAAAGAACTAAAAAAGAAAAAATAAATGACGACACTCAAAGAGAAAGCGACCAGGACAAAAGGAATGTTCGATTAGCAATCAACAAAGCACCGGGACACAGGGAGTATAAATGACGACCAGGACATAAGTAAAAAAAAAACTAACAAAACTAAAAAGAAGGTAAAAACTACAAAAAAACTAAAAAGAAAAAAAAACTAAAAACTAATAAAAAAACTAAAAAATCTAAAAATCTAAATAAACTAAAAAAGAAAAAATAAAGGAGGAAAACAAAACTAAAAAACGAATGTATATACAGACCGGGACACCGGGATACAAATGACGACCGGGACAGAGGGAATATAAATGACGACCGGGACACAGGGACACAACTACAACGGGGACACCGGGGGAAACAGGGGGATATAAATGACGACCGGGACACCGGGACAGGGAATGGTCGATTAGCAATCACCATCAACAAAGCTCAAGGGCAATCATTAGAATCATGAGGTATAGATCTGAATACAGATTGTTTTCCCATGGACCATTATATGTTGCATGTTCAAGAGTCGGTAAACCTGACAATCTATTTATATGCAAAGACAATGGGACAGCAAAGAATGTTGTATATTCGCAAGTTTTACGTAGTTAAAACCATATATATATATATATATATATATATATATATATATATATATATATATATATATATATATATATATATATATATATATATATATATATATATATATATATATATATATATATATATATATATATATATATATATATATATCTATATTCACAGGTGGGACATAGGGACACAACTACAATGGCGCGTAACGACTTACGCGCGCGGGGGGGCTTGGGGGGGCGCGAAGCGCCCCCACCAACTAGGTAGTATATATATAGCTAGTATATAGTAGTATATAACAGCTATATATATATATATATATATATATATATATATATATATATATATATATATATATATATATATATATATATATATATATACTAGCTGTTGGGGTGGCGCTTCGCGCCACCCCAACACCTAGTTGGTGGGGCGCTTCGCGCCCCCCCCAAGCCCCCCCCCGCGCGCGTAAGTCGTTGCGCGCCATATTAGTTACGCGCCATTGTAGTTGTGTCCCTGTGTCCCACCTGTGAATAGAGGTAGATATAAATATATGTTTTTAACTACGTAAAACATGCGAATATACAACATTCTTCGCTGTCCCATTGTCTGTGCATATAAATAGATTGTCAGGTTTACTGACTCTTGAACATGCAACATATAATTGTCCATGGGAAAAACAATCCGTATTCAGATCTATACCTCATTATTCTAATGATGTGTCCCTGTGTCCCGGTCGTCATTTATATTCCCTGTGTCCCGGTAGTCATTTGTGTCCCGGTGTCCCAGTTTGTAATTTCTCTTTGAGTGTCCCGGTCGTCATTTATATTCCCTGTGTCCCGGTGTCCCGGTCGTCATTTGTGTCCCGGTCTGTAATTTCTATTCGAACAATCCCTGTGTCCCGGTCGTCATTTATATATCCCGCCTGTGCCCCCGGCGTCCACGTTGTAGTTGTGTCCCTGTGTCCCGGTCGTCATTTATATTCCCTGTGTCCCGGTCGTGATTTGTGTCCGGGTGTCCCAGTCTGTAATTTCTCTTTGAGGTTCCCGGTCGTCACTTATATTCCCTCTGTCTCGGTCTTCATTTGTGTCCCGGTCTGTAATTTCTCTTTGAGTGTTTTTTCTTTTTAGTTTTTTTTTAGTTTTTTACCTTTTTTCTTTTTTCAGTTTTCTTTTTCTTCTTTATTTTTCAGCGTCACTATGAAGTACATATCGACGAACCTTTGTTTTTTTAACTTAAATCTGGTAGACATTGATGACCTTATCCAAGTCAAAATCCCAAACCCAATCATCATCGCTATCATTTTCAGTTTTGATATGTTTTGACTCTCGCTGTCCAGGTGGATTTTCATCTAACTGCGCGGTTTTTGCGTTCAAATACCGTTAATGACGTCACCGTCAAAGCAAAAATGACGACAACTAATTTCATGACGTCAGTCGACACAGAAACATGACGTCACCTGATCCACAGATCCACAGACAGACAACTTATTTTTATATATATAGATATATATATATATATATATATTATTTATATATATATATATATATATATATATATATATATATATATATATATATATATATATATATATATATATATATATATATATATATATATATATATATATATATATATATATATATATATATATATATATATATATATATATATACTAGCTGTTGGGGTGGCGCCACCCCAACACCTAGTTGGTGGGGGTGCTTCGCGCCCCCCCCCCCCCCAAGCCCCCCCGCGCGCGTAAGTCGTTACGCGCCATAATAGTTACGCGCCATTGTAGTTGTGTCCCTATGTCCCACCTGTGAATATATATATATATATATATATATATATATATATATATATATATATATATATATATATATATATATATATATATATATATATATATATATATATATATATATATATATGGTTTTAACTACGTAAAACTTGCGAATATACAACATTCTTTGCTGTCCCATTGTCTTTGCATATAAATAGATTGTCAGGTTTACCGACTCTTGAACATGCAACATATAATGGTCCATGGGAAAACAATCTGTATTCAGATCTATACCTCATGATTCTAATGATTGCCCTTGAGCTTTGTTGATGGTGATTGCTAATCGACCATTCCCTGTCCCGGTGTCCCGGTCGTCATTTATATCCCCCTGTTTCCCCCGGTGTCCCCGTTGTAGTTGTGTCCCTGTGTTCCGGTCGTCATTTATATTCCCTGTGTCCCGGTCGTCATTTGTATCCCGGTGTCCCGGTCTGTATATACATTCGTTTTTTAGTTTTGTTTTTCTCCTTTATTTTTTTCCTTTTTTTTTCTTTTTTAGTTTATTTAGATTTTTAGATTTTTTAGTTTTTTTAGTTTTTTTATTAGTTTTTAGTTTTTCTTTCTTTTTAGTTTTTTTTGTAGTTTTTACCTTCTTTTTAGTTTTGTTAGTTTTTTTTTTACTTATGTCCTGGTCGTCATTTATACTCCCTGTGTCCCGGTGCTTTGTTGATTGCTAATCGAACATTCCTTTTGTCTCGTCATTTATTTTTTTCTTTTTTAGTTCTTTTAGTTTTTACCTTTTTTAGTTTTTTTTAGTTTTTTAGATGAAAATTTTTTTTAGTTTTTTCCTTTTTTTCTTTTTAGTTTTTTATTGGTTTTTACCTTTATTTTTGCTTATTTTTCAGTTTTTTCCTTTTTTTTAGTTTTTTTTATTTTTTATTTTTTTTAGTTTTTTACCTTTTTTTGTTTTTTTATTTTTTTTAGTTTTTTAGCTTTTTTACTTTTTTTATTAGTTTTTAGTTTTTTTTGTAGTTTTTGCCTTTTTTTAGTTTTTTCAGTTTTTTTTTTAGTTTTTTATTGGTTTTTACCTTTATTTTAGCTTATTTTTCAGTTTTTTCCTTTTTTTTAGTTTCTTTTAGTTTTTAGTTTTTTTAGTTTTTTACCTTTTTTTAGTTTTTTTAGTTTTTTTAGTTTTTTAGCTTTTTTATTTTTTTTATTAGTTTTTAGTTTTTTTTTTGTAGTTTTTGCCTTTTTTAGTTTTTTTAGTTTTTTAGCTTTTTTATTAGTTTTTAGGTTTTTTTGTAGTTTTTGCCTTTTTTTAGTTTTTTTCTTTTTAGTTTTTTTGTAGTTTTTACCTTCTTTTTAGTTTTGTTAGTTTTTTTTTTACTTATGTCCTGGTCGTCATTTATACTCCCTGTGTCCCGGTGCTTTGTTGATTGCGCTAATCGAACATTCCTTTTGTCCTGGTCGCTTTCTCTTTGAGTGTCGTCATTATTTTTTTCTTTTTTAGTTCTTTTAGTTTTTACCTTTTTTAGTTTTTTTTTAGTTTGATGAAAATTTTTTTTAGTTTTTTCCTTTTTTTCTTTTTAGTTTTTTATTGGTTTTTACCTTTATTTTAGCTTATTTTTCAGTTTTTTCCTTTTTTTTATTTTTTTTTATTTTTTATTTTTTTTAGTTTTTTACCTTTTTTTAGTTTTTTTAGTTTTTTTAGTTTTTTAGCTTTTTTACTTTTTTTATTAGTTTTTAGTTTTTTTTGTAGTTTTTGCCTTTTTTTAGTTTTTTCAGTTTTTTTTAGTTTTTTATAGGTTTTTACCTTTATTTTAGCTTATTTTTCAGGTTTTTTTTTAGTTTTTTATTGGTTTTTACCTTTATTTTAGCTTATTTTTCCCCCACCAACTAGGTGGGGGGTATATATATATATATATATATATATATATATATATATATATATATATATATATATATATATATATATATATATATATATATATATATATATATATATATATATATATATATATATATATATATATGTCAAGATTGACCAGAAACCAACCAATTACCGGTTGCAAAATGTGATTCCAGGCTAGGTAGTATCACTCTATTCATAAAACCCTGACATCTTTGATTCCATGTAAGTGAAGTATCTTATCTGTCCATCCACCTTATCTTCAACCGCTCTGCTCGTTTCAGCACATATCATGTGTCCAATATATTTTGAAATCGTTCCCTCTAATTCGAACACATGTTTTTGCATACTTTACGAATTATTTCTGCATGACCTGACGACCTGAGTAGCGACTATTGCAGAATATATTTGCTGAAATAAAAGCAGGAAAGAGGGTCATTATGTATTTTTATCATGTAAGCTTTAAAGTTTTTCATAATTTATAGATATTCCTCAGCCTACACTGCGAGCGACTAGCCCAGCCAAAGCAGAGGTATATAACTCTATACACACAAAAGAGGATCCACTTTTTCTAATTAAACAACGAGAAGAAGCCGCCAGACAATCCCTCTTAAATCATCCAGTCCGGTTAAAACAGTTGCAAAAGCTAAAAATGGTAAGATACTTCTTTTTATTTTTGTTGTTTGAACAACTAAGCTAACTGGATATGCGCAAGACATAATACTGTTCGATTTTTAGTATTCTCTATTATTATTATTATTATTATTATTATTATTATTATTATTATTATTTTACTCAGTTAAGAGCTATCATCTTTTAACTTGAACTATTTTTCAGTTTTCTGCCTCCAGGTTGCCTCCAGGTAGATGTTAATTTATTTTTTTTTTTTAAAGAAAGAAGTAAGCTTTCTCTATTTTTTCTTTCTAACTTAGTTTTTCTGTTCCATTTACCCTCAATAGCTGTCTAAGAATACGTTGTTTTTGTCTCAAAACGTGTTATTTTGCATCTCTTTTCTTGCTTCTAAATTCACTGTTTTGATTTCCTGCATAACTTTGTTTACATCCTATACATCATTTATTATTTACAATAAAATTAAAATATTTGTTGATGATATGTCAATTTAATATTATACCTATTTCAAGCCTATAACATGTGAATCTCTTGTTATTTATGCCAAGATGTGGATTATAGTTTTTGAACTGTATAGAGGCTAAATTGGTTAAGTTTAAAACTCTTTAGCTTTTTAGTTCTTTATGTTCATAAAATAGAGATTAATACGATTATAACGAGACAAAATTTTGGCCGTTGAATTCCCATTATGGACTTAGCCAGTTTAGCTTCTAAATGGTTCAAATATTGTCTACAGTTAGGGATTAATAAATCAGTAATAAAACTAATCTAGGCCATTGTGTTCCGACTTATTTTTAGAAATCTATTTATTCCAGAATGTACTTCAGCATGTTCTTTATGCGCATGTTCAAGGCACGTAAATAAAGTAATGAGTCTGATTGAAAAATTTAACACTGAATCAAAATTGACGCTTTTATATCATCTGCTTCAAAATAATTGCCTTGGGAGTCCACCCAGCGCTGAAGGGGATGTTTCTATCGTTCATAACACTTCTGGGACTCGGACACTAGAATAACCTCTAGGTTGCAGACATTTGAATATATTCTACTATCTTAGCCTTTGGTCTATAGTCTTCTTCAATTTAATTTGGGGTTGTAAAAGAGCTAAAGAATCACGGGAATGTTTTCGGTAACTGATCAATTGAAATGGCCTTGTGACAAGCCACATTTTTGTGATTCATTACCTAAGTGTTCTTGAATGTTTGGTCTCGTGCGCAGGACTATTTTTTTAAGTCTTTCAAGAGCTTCTCCATAAGGTAATGGTTTGCTGTTTGGGCTTAAGGGACAAACTTTCTGTGGACCATTCTTTGTCTACCAAGGAAGGAAGTGAGTATGTTTTTGGTTTTTGCCTTGCTTATTTTTTGGTTTTTGTGACACTGAAAGTGTGCCATTCTTGGCTCCGGTGCTCTGTTTTCTTGTCATACTCGAAAATCATGTGTTCTTCACACATGATTTTCACACATAATATTGTTTTTGTACAATTTTAATTTGAATTAATAAATATTGATTTATTGATTGATTCACTAATACTTGAAGAAAAAAGGATCGTTATCAAACTAATTCAAAGATTCAAGACTCATATTTCTCCTGTTGTCCTTTTGATGTCGTGACGGAGTTTTCAGTACCATTTCTGTGCAGATTTTTTTTTATCTCCAAATCATTGATTAAAACATGGGTAACGGTAATATGAATTAATCCTAACTGTTCTCCAATTATCAAATGATGTTTAATTTGGCCAAGATGCCAAAATCTGGTAAATTTTTGTTTTGTTTTTTTTTTTTGCTGTCGAAGGGCCTCCACGATGAGGTGCATCTTCAGTCGATCCTCCACAGTCTGAGTATGGCTTAAAGCACCTGAAAATCATGGTCGTTGAAAAAATTCAACCGTGTGTTGGCTGAAGTAAACCGATTGTGTCCTAGTTTAAGGCGGAATCGGATGCACACCATTGCTCTAAATTGTCGTCGCTTATTTTTATAGCGCACTAGAAAAACGGTTAATGAAAATAGCCGCTACAGACCAGCACGTAGCTCTAGAGCTAGTTCAAAATTGTACTGAAGACACATGATGATAGATTTGCCTACAAGCATTATAAAAAAGGACGTTATTAGTGTTTTTTTGACAATATATCCCGCCATTTTTCTTATTACTCTATTTACAAGACTAATAATAACAAATAATAAATAAAGGAATACTTCACAACTCAAATATGCGTGTATTAAAAGCAGCTGACAGTGTCTAATAATTTAAATTTTTTGTGTTATGATGTTTCGTAAGTGGAGTCCTCTAGTTTTGTAACATTGAAGCTACCGACAATTTTGAGAAGAGCTAGTGATCTTAAATTTCTAGGAGCAGCCTGTTTCACAGTAAATATGTTCCACCGAATTGCAAGCGGGTCTGGGCAGTCTCGTTGGCGAGATAAGTGAGGCTCAGGAGCGGCATACGCTTCTAAAAATCGTCCACCTGGTCATCTTGGTACTTGTCCCATAAGGTTTAGGGGAATATTAGGACATTCGTGCAAAGACCAGAACAGGGGAAACTGTCTCTTAAAAGCATCACTCTCATTTCCCATTGACCCAAGGTACTAGTGCCATAAGTGTTAAGCCATTCGGATGAAAAAAACAACATGCTTGCATTTCTGCTGAAAAGTTGGTGGCTTGAGTGTTGCTAGAGGGGCCAAGTTCCCGCTTACACAAAACCAAGAATAAAAGATGATTAGAAGGAGAAAATCCTTAAATAGCCTGTAGAAAATCAAAGACTAATTGGTAAAGCTGTCATTAGTCTTTTATTGGCCATGAAATTAATGAACTTTACTATTCGATTTTAATTCTCTAAAAAAAACTCAAGCAATCATAGTTTTCAGTAAAACATAATTTTTCAGGATTCCACAAATATAGAAAACATCACTAGCCGCTTCTTGGGCTTTAACATCTTAGGAGAACTGACCCTCGGAAATGAAAATTGCACCATTGGAATCACCTTGGTTGGAAACTCTGTAAGGATAATTACAGCCCCCCCCCCACCTTGAACAACAGGAAAATTAATTTTTTGGAAGCACTGATATGTCTTCCTTTTTTTCTTCGTCGTTAGTGAAGGGCTAGAAAGTAAATATTTATTTCAAAAGAAATTGTCTTAACCAAGGTTTGAATCTTGTTTAACGTGGCTACAACAAAGGGCCCTAACCACTGCACTATCATGTCCTATTTAGCTGTGTTTTTTTTTCTATTTGTTGCTTTTCCCGATCATTTGTTTATCATTTGGTAGTAATTCACGGCAATAAGATAGCCAAGAACTGGAAGTTCCGTCACCGCTCGATGTGCCTTTTTATGCTCTTTTCAGATATAAATCTATAAAAAAAGCATGTTGATATGGTCAAGATCGTTGAATTGAGCCTTGAAACATCTTTCTAAGATGCTGCAGTTATTTACTAGTTCCAGTGGCGTCAATTGGGAGGGGGTAGGCTATGCTGCCCACCTTAAATCTTGAAGAATGCCTTTTTTGGAGCACTTTCATTGAAAAATGTTCTTTTTTAGTATTTTTATTGAAAAACAACACATTTATTCCCGCCTCCCCCAGATGTTGAAAAATAAATCCCCTCCCCATTTTTTGTGAATCGACACTGCTAGTCTAGTTAGTCAGCAGACGATTTATGAAGCTTATTAAGGGAGCTGGGAGGGGAAGTGTTCTATTTATGGGAACTGAAAACCTTAGATTTTCCAACCAGGTAGATTATGAGGATACTTTTTTCGTGCTTCCTGGCGTTTCCACATCAGATGTGGAACCGAAATTGCCATTTTTGGAGGGCCACACGGCACCGTATGATGTTGTCAAGCCGAATTTATATTAAAAAAAAATGCACGTAGATATAAAAATTAGCTTTGAAATTAGCCTTAAAAAGGCTCTATGACGGTCCCGTGCCCCACTAGCTGCAAAGGAAAAAAAAAGAACAAGAAGATAAAAAAAAGAAACATCAGTGATTCTCATGCAAAAAGTGGTTTTGTCTCTAATCCTCCTGTTATAGATTTCCACCATTGCAATTCTAATGGTGCACTTTTCTTTTCAATCCGACGCCATTTTTGAGGGATTTTTTAGCTCCTTTTCGAAATTCCTGTCAATTTGTCTTTGTAATGACATTTTACAATTAAAATTTATCGAAAAAATAGTTACCATTCCTTAATCAATTACAAATGGCAATTTTTTCTCACTAGACATTTTTTTTTTTGTTTCACAACGCGCTTTTAAAATTTTGGTTACTATGGGCCTTGATTCGCTCTTTACTAGGTTGCAGCTACCACTGCAACCATGAAACAAGGTACAGTAGGTTCATCTTTCTGCTAAAAAGTTGGCGGTGAAAGAAGTGGGGAAACTATCAACCTCAAATCATACTGATTAAAAATCATTGCATGTTTTTATTTGAAAAAGGGCTATACGCTCACATTTCTGCTGAAGAGTTGCAGTTGCGGAGGTCTAAGTGCAGCCAGATCTTAGCTTGTTTTTACATTGAGTCATGGCTAAGATCAGTTTTGAACCTAGACGGAACTTAGCTGGTTTTTGTACTGGGTTAAGACTGAGCTTGCTTCTAATCAAGTCAGTCTGCAGCTTGGGCTCACTTCGTTTTCACACTTAGTAAGTACTTAACTTGTTTTTGCACAAATCTGTCTGTAGTTTAGAATTATTTGTGAGTCGCGAATGAGCTTGTTTTTGCACCAAGTCGTTTTGGCTGCTTATACTTACTTCATTTTTGTAACTGCGCCAGGACATTGCGCCCTCGCATGTTTTTACATCAAGTCTAATTTTAGCTGTTTTTTTAGGTGAGTTGTCATGGGCCACATTTTTGCCGTCGAATCACACTTATTGATAATCCTTGTCTAATTCCTGTTTTAAAAGGGTGAACATGTCTGTCTTTATAGAAAAAAATTAAGCAAAATAAACTCTTTTCCTCTTAAATGTAAATGTGAAGCATGGGTCTTTTCTAATTTAGGGTCCTTGCCCGTGGGACTGCATGTACATTTCCCTTTCAGAGTTTTTTTTTTACCATTCGGCAAATGTGAGTGAAATGGCTGACTTGGAATTTTGAAATAAAACACCCTGGGGAGCTACGGATGTGGGCAAGGGCAAAAAAGAGTACAGGAGAACATACTGATAAAACAGAACAAACTTGTGGACCCCTTCCGACTCGTAAAAAGAGTTTAGAATTTTCAGTTTCCGATTGACTATGGAACCACATGTTTGTGAAACAAATCTATGATAAGTTAGAACGTCCCAAGTTTTTTTTTGTCATCATGTTGGCTTGTAGAGGCTAAACTATAAGTTATATGCTCTTTTATATGACTACAAAAAGGAGAGATTGGGTAATGAAGTTCCTGAGGAGTAATGACCGTTTTAATGATAGTTGCAGCGGTAAATACAACATAGTAAAGGACGAATAGAAAGGACGGCTCATAGTAACCAAAAATCGAAAAACGCGTTTGATAAAAACTGGCTTGCGAAAAAAATTATTAACATGAAATGAAACTGACCGGCGTTGCTCTGAAATCTTTATGAGGATTTAATATATCCTTTTGGTATCACATCTCTAATTGTTCTAATTGATTCTTATATTTCTCTCCTACCAACTACCCCACACCCACCGAAAAGAAACTCTCTTTTTTGACATATCAAAATATCACTCTCTTTTTTGCCATCACAAAAGCAAAATCTCTGACCTAATAAAAAAAAACATTCCATTTGAATCTGAAAGGAAGACCTACTGCGCGTAAATATTGAAGTAAAGAACCGCATACATATATATATATATATATATATATATATATATATATATATATATATATATATATATATATATATGGTTTTAACTACGTAAAACTTACGTAAGGAAGACCTTCTGCGCGTAAATATTGAAGTAAACAACCGCATATATATATATATATATATATATATATATATATATATATATATATATATATATATATATATATATATATATATATATATATATATATATATATATATATATATATACGGTAATAATACAAGTCCAACAATGTTCAAATTTGTTGACTCTCTACTGACACATCACCCCCGCCGTATAACACGACCTCGCTCCTAGTGTAAAATAGCCTACAACATTTTTGCTGAAATTACTACTTTATTATTACTTATATTACTTAATTACTACACATATTAGGTGACATTATAGAGATTCGCTCTTAAATCATCCACCACCCTCTCCCCCCCCCCCTAATTTTTTGCACTCAATGGGATGCACCTCCCCTCCCTCCCCAGCTGGGAACTATCTGGTCTAGACTCTTAGCTATATAATTCAAACAATCACTGTTTGTAATATGGCAATTATGTGCCAGTTTGGTTTTGCTTCTTGATCTTTTTCTATTTTTACATATTTTAGAAATCTCTCAATAAAGAATCCTCCGATGAAGATATTGACAGGAAGCTAGCCAAAAAACTTAAGAAATTAAAAAAGCATTCACCTGAATTCATTGATCAACTACTATTTAAAAAGCTGCGGAAGTTGAAAAACATCAATATCAAAGAACTTCTAGAAGAAGCAGAGTCTGAATCAGGCAGTGACGAACAAACAGAAGCCAAGTCCGTTTCAAAAAGATTAGAGAAAGAAGAAGACTACAAGAGACGTAGAAAAGAACGTGAGCATAGAAGATCAACAAGCTTGTCCCCCTATCGTAGAAGAAGAAGCAGATCTCCATATCAAAAGAAAAGAGTCTCCCCTGGTACAGCGAGTCCTAGTCCTCCACGCAAAGAGAAACGCTTTCAGAGTAGACCAGAACGTGCTCATCCTGGACGCAAAGATAGGCACGGTGATATGGAATCTCGACAGAACAAGAATGATAGTGTAAATAAAGAAAGGGGTATGATCTATGATTTTGTTTTCCTTCAAATTTTGTATCCCTTTAAGGTCAAATAGGAGAATTTTTAGGAGCTAAGGCTCCTTATTAAAAGGCAAAATGTATTCGTCTCCAATAAGTTCTCTTGCATATTACAAGACAAAAATAAATAATGATTTTGCATAAAATGTATTGTGAATTTTGTAAATACTACAAGTTTTTATTTTTTTTTAATATCAGTTATGCCTCCCCAAAAAAAGAAATCTTCGAAAAGCCTTCTTTTACAAAAACATCTTGTTTATCTTTTTATTTCTTCATATTTATTACTGATAATTTTTATCTGTCATTTTTTGGTTTTGGTTGTTTTTTTTTTATTTACGGTGGTATTTGACAGAAAAGAGAAAACTATGGATTATTTTGATTTTTGTTTATCCTGCCATGTCGAGCCCGTTAATAAAGGACAAAAAGCTATTAGTCTTGGAATTGAGCCTACCACCTGGAATTAGTTCTTGGATCAAATTTGGGGTTTGGCTGTTGCGTATCATTCAATAGAACCGTGTTTAGCTTGAAAAAAGGTTTTGTGACTTGCGTAAACTATTGGCTTAAACTTTCTGCTTCAGTACTTGGGTAGAAACATTATTATCAAAAATAAGGTATTAAGTGATTCTTCTAAACTTGCAAATAAATTGATTTTCTATTATGTTCTTTAATCTGATAACTTGTGTTTAATTGAGTTTAATAACATACAAAAATAATTGAAAAAATTGTTTCTGAACACCTGTTGTTTAGGAAACTGTACTCCTGTTGGGTCCCGAAACTCCAAACAGAGGACCGCAAAAACCAAATATTTGAGTGTGCGATGAAGCTCTTGACTCGTTATCACGAAGAAGGTATTGACTTCTTGATTCAGATCATAACTGGAGACGAAACAAGAGTTTCGCTTATTACGCCCGAATCCTGTTCTTTCGCACACCCTTCCTGTTTACCCTCCCTTGTATTCTCCAGGTACCTATTTAGAGTCGGGTCGACTCTGGCTGAGCTTAAAGAGTCACGTCACTGACTCTCATCCCAAACCAAACAATTGGGTCACACAGTTGCTGTTAAAGGTGAAAACATAGTGAAGGCATGGGAAAAGCATGGTGTATTGTTGGTTGACTTCATGCAACGAGGTACCACTACCAATGCAGACACATACTGCTAAACCCTGAGAAAGCTACGGAGAGCGATTCAAAGCAAAATACGCGGCATGCTGACAAAGGGAATTGTCCTTCCCCATGACAATGGAAGACCTCACACTGCAGGTCGAAACCGCAATTTATTGAACAGTTTTGGCTCAGTGGCCTTAGACCGTGCACGCTACATTCCTGATCTTGTGCCGAGCGATTATTGTCTGTTTCTCCATCTCAAACAACACCTCAGTGGCAACCACTACCACGATGACGACGAGGAGAAAACAGCAGTGAACTCTTTGATGTCGGAGCAGGCGGCAAGTCTTTATGAAGAGGATGTTTTATATTGGGTCGAGAGATGTGATTAATATTTGAACGAAATTGGCGACTCCGTTGAAAAATAGAGCAAAGTATGTACTTTCTGAAAATAAATCTACTTTTTTGAAATAACCTTTCTGAAAATAAATCTACTTTTTTGAAATAACCTTTCGTTGTGTAGTTGTGTTCAAACGGACCATACTTAAAAAATACTCCTCGTAGTTGCAAAACAACATGACTTGGAAGTGTGGATGTATGTTTATATTTTTTAGCAATATTTAACCGCAAGTAATATAGTGATGCGTGTAGCTCACAACTATAAAAAATGTAACCAATTAGCGATTTCTTTTTCTTTTAGATTTCAGTAGACGCCAGGAAGGCGGCAAAATTGGACTGAGCGCAGAAGAGAGGGAAAGGCGCCTGAAGGAGATGGAGAGGGATGCAAAACAACGAGATATTGAGCGAATGAATAATGTCGCCAAATATAGAGAAGATGCAGCTAAAGATGATGCGGAAGCAGTTAAAGAAAAAGACCCTGAATTCCTTAGGTGAGCTTTAGATATTTTGAACTGTAGCTACCCTTAGGTACTGCTTTACGGCTAGTTACTGGCAGAATACTTGTAGAATATTAGCAGAATACTAGACTCTTAGTAGTTCGTCAAATTTCAGCTCATCAGCAATGTCAGTCTTGCAGCACACCTTGACAGAAATGACCCTTATGTGAACTGATAATTTTTTTTTTTTTTTGTAAGCAAAGTAGATATCTATTTTTCTTGAAAACGGCTTTTTTTGGAAAATTGGCATCTTGAAATTCTCTGGCCTGAAAAGACGATCTAGACAGGTTGCGAGTTTGATTAAATTAAGAGCCTTAATTTTGGCAAAATTAAGCTTACTTGGCTTAATTTTACCCTTAGGTACTGCTTTACGGCTAGTTACTGGTAGAATACTGGTAGAATATTAGCAGAATACTAGACTCTTAGTAGTTCGTGAAATTTCAGCTCATCAGCAATGTCAGTCTTGCAGCACATCTTGACAGAGATGACCCTTATGTGAACTGATAATATTTTTTTTGTAAACAAAATAGATATCTATTTTTCTTGAAAACGGCTTTTTTTGGAAAATTGGCATCTTGAAATTCTCTGGCCTGAAAAGACGATCTAGACAGGTCGCGAGTTTGATTAAATTAAGAGCCTCAATTTTGGCAAAATTAAGCTTACTTGGCTTAATTTTATCCTTAGGTACTGCTTTACGGCTAGTTACTGGTAGAATACTGGTAGAATATTAGCAGAATACTAGACTCTTAGTAGTTCGTCAAATTTCAGCTCATCAGCAATGTCAGTCTTGCAGCACATCTTGACAAAGATGACCCTTATGTGAACTGATAATATTTTTTTTGTAAACAGAATAGATATCTATTTTTCTTGAAAACGGCTTTTTCTGGAAAATTGAGACATTTCGATTAGGTTGACGGTTTGGTTATAATGTTTTGTCCTTTGTAATTGAATAGAGGAGTAGGATTAAGACCTCATTCAAGTGCTCATTTATCTCAATTTCTGGATTTGGAAGACAGTTTTTTTCTTCTTCTTCTCTCTCTTTTTTTTAGTCAAGTAATTACATCTAAAACTATATATATATATATATATATATATATATATATATATATATATATATATATATATATATATATATATATATATATATATATATATACATATATATATATATATATATATATATATATATGTGTGTGTGTGTGTGTGTATATACGTATGTATGTATATAATATACCCGAACTCTTCCAAGGCAGAGGGCCTTTGCACAAATAAATCTGCTCTATATATCTATAGAGACCTGGGTCATTATGTAAAAAAAATTCCATCTTATGTACCTCTACTAAACAGATCAGAAATCCTTTACATCTACCATATATAGCTAGTCGTTGGGAGATACCTCTAATGCGCACAAGGGTGAGGCACTTTAAACCTTCTTGATCACTGCATGCGTTGGGAGGCTAAAGCCTCGAAATGTATAGTGTTGGCCCACAATCTCCAAATTTCCTTGATAATTTTCTTTATCAATATGTAACGGGGAAATTTGCCTCTTCTCTTTATTTTTAAAAACTGCTTCTTTTAATATTTTGGTCACAACTTCACCAAGGCTGAAGGCTCTCTCATATAAGTCAAATCATAAATTCTTGACAGCCCTTACTAATAGTTAGTCCTCTGGGAGATACTACCAATGAACCCCTTTGTCTTAATGACGGGCATTCGACAAAACAGGAAGAGCCAAGGCTTGCAAAATGAACTTAAGGGATCATTGGTTTTAGTTAATTATTCAGAACACCCTCGAGAATTTTAGATCTGAGGAAACCGGTTTCATAGCCACAAAGACAAGTGACGGGTGACCGATACTTGTCTTTGTGGCTATAAAACCGGTTTTCTCAGATCTAAAATTGTTGAGTGTGTTCTGAATAATTAACAAGTGGCTGATCATTTCCTCTAAATAACTCCTTAAAGACAAAATGATTTTGAAAACTAAATTTTTTTTTTAATTTAATTTTTTGGCTTTATTCGATTTGGGAGCCTCGAACATTCGTTTATTGTAATACTAAGTGTAGCTCCATAAAGTATAAGTACCGTAGGTGGTCTATGTTGAGTCTGGGAAACCTTGTTGATTTTCTTACGAAAACTTGGCAACCTTAAGTGTGAATTATGTTATACCGAAAATAGGAAATATGAAGACATTGAAGGAATCTGATTGTTGTTTGTCTTTCAGGAGAGAATTGACTAAAGCAGCCAGCATTGGTTCAGTTGAGAGTCGAATTAAGGCAAATGTGGCCAATATTCAAAGAAGTAAAACAGCCATGGAGAAAAATTTTGCGCGCCGATAGGCTGAAATTGTTTACTTCTATTGATCTATAAATTTCTTTTAATGACTTCCTCATTGAAATCCTCCTTCAAAATGGAATTTAAGCACTAGGAAGAAAATAATGTGCATTTTAAATTGTATTTCATTTAACTATTTACATATATATAATTTTTCGGTTGAATTTTACATGAAGTCTTCTGATTACTCGAATCATTTTAGAACGTGTCTGAAAATCTGAACCCTTACCTCTCTGTTGAAAAAGACGCTCAGTCTTGGACACTTGTATACGCTGTTTAAATGTTATTGAGGGAAGCTGATATCAGAGGAGTCTTCTTGAGCAAAAAAGGATTGTCCCTGAACAGCTAATATAAACTACTAAAATTGAATTTGTGCCATAAAATCATAGTCTCTCCGGTTATGCCCTCTTTATTTGCTAATGGCTTTTAATATAGCAATTTGCATACCGATTTTTGGATGTCCTGGAAGTAATGTCAGCAATTATTCTGACTCGATGGTGTGTCGGAGCCCAATTAAAACTAGTAATGGGAGACCCAGTTAAGTAGCGTTGTATTGCACTGCAGCCAGATTTGTTCTTTTACAAGTAAAAACGTAGCGCTCGCTGGAAAAAGTATTTGCGATCAAGCTGTGCAAGAAACCTGCGGAAACTGTTTCTATGAACAAGACTGCTCACAAAAAACACGTCCTGTTGGATCGGAAAGCGTTTCGGTGGTACAGGGCGCTTAAGAAGCATGTCGGGAGGTGAGGTGGAAATTATGTGCAAAAATGTTTCCAAAAGTGCTCCCTGACGATAAAATGTCACACCGCAGTGAAACGTGCCAAGAGAGACAATAATGATAATAGGCCGTAAAGTCATAAGGTTTAATATAATTGTAAACAAATCTGAGAATAAAATAAAAAAATAATTAAAAACCAAAACCAAAACTGATTACCGTATCTCATCTTTATACGTATTACTATAACGCGGGGTAGCTCCCCGCTACCCCGTTTTATGGTATTTCAATTTTTTAAGTTGCATAGTAAAAATTGCGTTAGCACACTCCTTCTTGTTTTCACACCGTCCGTGGCGATAAATGGCAAGTAAAAAGCAACCGCCGTCCATTGTAAGCGAAACTATACCAAAAAATCGTAAATTTGAGAACAAGCTATATTTTAAAAGAATCTACTTTTAATGAGAAATCTTTTGATTTCGAAACTTAAAACGGAGGTTCAGTAAATTTGAGATTGTTTTTTTTTTTCTGACAAACTTAGTCATGTATGAAGTTTGTTACAATATGTGCGAGCTTTTCGTGACTAGTTAGCATTGTATGCAAAAATGCCTCTGTTAGCTCAACAGCTGAGGTCTTTGACCCTTGCAAATTGGTTTATTGTTGCGCTCATTCCTGTCTTTCAAATCGCGTCGCCCAAAATAGAACCTAGCCGCGATTAATTAACCCCCATGCTATGAATTGGTTAATATTGTGATGTGATTCCGAGCTGAGTTTTCTCATGTTTGTTTTTCTTTTCTTTTCAGTTAAGATTTAGATATCTGAATAACCTTAAATACCATGTTTTTGTCCCAGCCATTCTTTTAGTGATCTGGACGGGTTCAAAAAGCTTCATTTTTCTCATTTATGTGAAGAAAGGATTGTTATAGAGGGTTCAGTATTTCTCAGGTACAGACTTCATAGTAAAATGTCGCTTTATAGTGGTCCACCTTTTCATTTATAATCTTAATAGAAAAATAAGTATTCAAGAGTTTTAATATTTCAAAGGTGAAATACCTAACCATTTTTCTAATTAAGTTTCCTTCCAACAAAGTCACATAGAACTGAGATTTATTGAATTCCTTCATTTTATTTGAGTTTTTAGTTACATGAATTAGGTAAGTACTATTTAATGAATACGTTAAGTACACGTAAAATGTTAGTTTGTACAATGTATTAACAAGTAAATAAAGCAAATTTTTCACTGTATACATAATTTTATACAAGGTACTATCCACCGAGATTGACAGGTTATTTGGCACTACAGTATGCAAGGCTGAGCGCTGTTTAAGGTGAGTACTCTACCTTAAGCGCATGAAAAAATGTTTGGAGCAAAATTTGTCATAGGTTTTATGCGCTGCAGTTTCTGTAATAGATGTGAACAGCATTGGAGCAATGAGAATCTAGACTATCGCGAAGATCCGGTTTTGCGACCTTTTATCTTAAATAACTTCCGATACAGGCACTTGGCTTCAGGAGACTTTCGACGTAAATTTTAGAACGGCAAAAGGAAGGTGTATACAAATTTCCAGCTTATTAACTTCTGCTTATTAACTTCTAAGTCAAAAGTTGACCCCATTTTTGTTTAAGCGAGTGGACTTTTATTGAAGAAATCCAAGAGAATTGCTGAACGAACCGTGCTCTAGGATCCAATAGTTGAAACTTTTCAAAAGGTCCAAAATGATAAATCTATGAATACAGACTACTAAGTCCATGAATACGCTCATTTAACTTTCTTTTTGCACTCAAGAGGATAGCACTAAATTTAGCCTTTTTTCATAGGGATAATATTATGTGTCTCTAATCGAAGTTTTTGATGCTTTCCAATTGTGATCACATTTGTTCTATAACGTAAAGGGATTCCCATAAAACAAATATGTTTAGTTAATTTTTGGTGAATTTGGAACGATTATTGTTTTGTTTAGTTATTATTTTGACTGTATTATTTGATGTTTCCCATACACTTTTCATGCTCATTTGAAATATCCAAGCAAAAGTTTTCAGAGAGTAAAATCTTTCTTTTTCAAGAAGCGTAGGCAAATTTCCTTTTTTTTAGGATTTTTTTTCTATAAGAACATTTTTTTTTATACTGTAGCATGTCATTACTCTCTGGGTACAAATTTTTTTTATGAGTCCGGAAATACAATCATCCGAATCCACTTGTAGTTGACACACCGTGCAGATGTCAAAACGAGCCACCCTAAAATACGCCCTGAAGTCAATATTCTCAAAACTAAGAGTATCTCGATTAAGAATTTCTTCTAAATTAATAGTTTTTGACGTAATCATAGATTCAATTTTATATGTGTAGTTCACCATGTAATGAGAGGAACAGAACGGTGACAAAAACATTGAAATATAAATTATATGAAAACTTAAATGTGGTTTAGAACTTTAAAATCAGATTCGGAGGCGAAAAATTACTGGTCAGAATTGGTGTCAAAACACATGGCAGATCCAAATTGAGTGTTGACAAGTCTAATACCGGATTTTCAATTGGCAATTTGATTTTGAAACTTTTTGGCCTAGATAATCCAGTAGTCACACCCACCTTTCGAGTTTCAGGTTAGCAATCTTTGTTATGAAAAATATTGTCAGCTTTTTATTCTGATGTATCCTAAAAGATGGTAAAAAAAAAGAAGCTGCTATCTACCACATTCAGAACTAATAGGGACAAAATAACGATTGAAACATCCATATTTAAAAAGCTAAAAATAAGAGCAGATCCTTGGTAGTGGCGGAACCTTTTCTTTTCAATTGAGAGACCATCAGAGTGATGATTGGTTCGCTAGCTTCCACCTCCCTTCACTATGTACAACTCGTTTCTCTTTAAGTAACTTCTCCAAGTGATGGTTGACGTTGACCTCAGCTGCGGGATAAAGATGTTCTGGTGTCTCCTAAAGCAGAAACTTGCTTAAACCAAAATCGGTTCGACCACATTCATATAATTTCAATCGGTTTTGTGCATAATCATGATTCAGTCACTATTCATTTGTTAGTAATGTTATGAATTGTAACGCATTTGTTAATGCGTTTCATTTGTTTTTACAAGTCTATCGTATATGAATTTAAGAAAAGGGATTTTTCCTTTTTTCAAGCTCTCCTGAAATTCTGTAGACGTATTTGACTGTTCAGTTAGTTTACTAGAAATAATACCTTAGGGAATATATATTGCTTAAGACTCACTGACTTGGGATCTTTTTCGAATAAAGCTATAAGGCTTTCCTGTTTATCAAAGGCACTATTCAGCTATAGTAACAAAATGTCGGAACTTCCTATTAGGTTGACACTTCACTATTGTCTGCCACATTTTAATTTTTACCCTAAGACATTCAAAATGTTAATGAGAAACCTACTATAGTGCTTCCATTATTCCCGAGTTTCCTAAGTTTCCTCGAAAGACACACTGAGTTACTGAACGAATATGAACCCAGCATAAATAGAAAAGAAGACGTTTTGAGCCTTCTCAGAAATTAGTGCCAAATATAACGCAGGGTCAGATATTCAGAGTAGCCAAAAAACATAACATAATTTGGCAATAGACCCGCCACGGCTACCACTCAGCATCCTTGTTTTATTTTCATTTCTGTCAACGGAAAATAAAAATTTTGTATTTTGGTAGCAATTGCATGGTATTTTAAGGCAACATTCCAGCTAGGTTGCAGTAATAATCACTAATACATTTCACGAGTAAAGCTTATAGCAAAGTACATGTTAATAAAGAAATTAATAATTAAGTTTCCTGGTCCCATAAAACGACCTCATTAAATACAACTAATTATTCATTGTCTTTATTTCATAAGGTGTCTCATCATTTGGTGAAAGCCCAAAACAAACAGCTCCTAAGTATTTTATCATTAATGAGCAATGCTGCAAAGTAAAGACAAACCATCACAATTTTACCTATAAGCCTAAAAATGTTCTCTGTGCAGTAAACAATTCAATGAAAAGGAACAATGCAAGGTAGGAAATTTGGACTTGTTGTCGTTTCAAGAATTAAAATGTGTTGTTCTTACAGAGTTTTCTACGTTGAACAATTCGAATACCGACATAGTTCGAATATAAAGTTCATTATATAAATGTTAATGCTTACAAGGTTTGTATCGGAATTTTGTACGCTGGACATAAAAACTTATCTAGTACCCATTTTTTTTGCCTAAAGTATCGAAAAAAACAACCAAAAATGTTTTGAACAATAACTAACTATTTTTTCGAGTGTTCTCAATTAAACCGTATATTTGTAAAGAAACAAAAACCATTCATAGATAAAACAGCAAAATTTTGAGAATTCTTAAGCAAAATATAGAAAGATATGGAAAAAACGTCCAAATTTCACGATACCTCGGAGATGTGTCGAGCCTTCCCCCCTGCCTACGTGCCAAACTGAAGGCTAGTTTATCGCTGTTTATTTTGTAAAATTTATCTAGCCATAAATCTTTACATTTCAACCATCTTGCAAAATAATCTACAAAACCACACTCTTTTAGTCTTGTAACTATGATAATCAGGGAAGTAGCCAAGAACCTCTTACGGTACTACTGCAGCTGATTTTTACACAAGGTTTGGTTTGGTCAACATTCTGTATGGGAGATCTTTATCCTCTTCTGGAAAAACGAAAAAACTCCAATCAAAGTACATCTTTCAGACCCATAGCTGTATCAACCAGTTTTTGCAAGCTTCATGAAGTGCTGTTTATAAAAGAGCTTGAGGGAAAATGTTAGACGCATCTACATCAATTTGGCTTTCAAAATGGCATTTGATGTACAGATGCTCATGAGGTTGTTGCTGATGCTCCGCTTGATGGCTTCTTGTACAGGTAGTTCACTCGCCTTGGCGAGTCATGATGCTCGCCGCGCTTTTGACTCCCTGATCCACCCCCTTATACTGTTAAGGAGCAAATCCGGCTATCATCAGATCTCAAAGGGATCTGATGATAGCCGTAGCATATGTTACCATATGTATGCTAAGCTACGAGTCCGACTTAAAAATCCCCCTTAAGAAAAATGAAATGGCAAGGCTACTGGATAGAACTACACCAGTTAAGAAAGGAGCAAGGCAAGGTGCCATTGCCTATCCTTGTTGTTTCAATAATTATGTCCTTGGGGCTCAAGACCAGTGTCAGATGTCTTGCATTCTCTCTGGCTTCAATATCTTCTTAGTCACTTGTGCCGATAGACATTTTTGACCTTAGCTGAACTTCGTACAAAATTTTTGTAAGTTTTCAAAAACTACAAACAGAATACTTTAAATCTGGTCTTGAATTCAATGTTGAAAAGTCGAACATAGTGCTTCTTAACTAGAAAAACTCACTTTCTGATGAAATTGTACTAGGAAGATCCACTCAGTTCAGTTCATTCGGGTTTATTAAAAAAAATTATAACAGTCATAACATACTTAATCTCTCATCTCTATGCAAAAACTGCATGCTGAGTCCCATATCACCTCAAAAATAAATACGCACTATGGCTCTCCCTTCACTTCTCGATACAATCATCGCCTGACCAAATCGCTTATATTGGTATTCCCATTGGAAATACAATTTCTCACTCTCGTCATATCCTAGTAGAATATATCAAATGCCGCATATTAGCTTCACATGCTTCCATAGTGTCTGCTAAGCTTCGTTTCAATCGCCACTATCTGGCAACGCTGTTGCTCTCCCTCACACATCCTCTACATTGCACCGTTCTGGAAGATTCTTACACACGTTGATACATCCACTCCACTCTCATCCGCTCCACTTTCTTCCGTTTCGCAAAATACCAACTGAGCTATCCAATTCGGACACGCAGTTCAAAGCTCATAATAGTCTTCATATCGCACATCCTACTATAGTTCGGCTAATATAGTTTTCATAGTTCGGCTGTGATAATTAGAAGTGCGACATACGCCATTTTGGTCGAAAATGAGTTATGTATGTGTCATGGGTAGACTAAGCACAAGGAATCGAATGGTGCAGTCAGAATTGTTTGAATTCGATCGGAATGCTTGAATTTTATTTATACCACTGAAAAAAGCATAAAAAGTTGGTTTGAGAATATGTTACCTTTATACCCATTAGCCTCATCCTTCAGAGCGACCATAGCCAATAAACTTTTTTCTGTTTTTGGCTCTCCTGAAATTACAAAAATTGTATAAGTCGCACTTTTGATTAACACAGCCGAGTTGTACAGTGCTGTTTTGCTTTAGTTTTGAAGAGCTCCGTCATTTTCTTTTTGCATGAAGACGGGTTTTCAATAAATTGCAATCGAAAAGTTTGGTTTTTGGCATAACTTTTCATAGTTCTTCATGTTCTTGAGGCGAGATTGGATTTAGAATCTTTTATTGGCTACATAGTAGATTGAAAGTAGAACGAAACTGTAAGTCTGAAAGTTAGACAACGGTATCCATCAGATTTTGAGATATGTATCCCCTTTCATGTCATATCTTCAATTCTAAACATTGAAACACAAGCCTTTAGATTTACACTACCAAATGTAAGAGTTACATCTAAACCAACTTTAAATACAATATTAAAACTGAGATTTATGCAGGTATGTAGGATTTTTTTGGGGGGGGCACAACTCCGAAATAATTGATCAAGATGGACGATTTTGGAAAATATACAACATTATGGGTGATACAGAATAAATCTCAAAATATAGGAGGGATCGAGGCTTCCTACCGACGTACTGGGGGCATTGCATGGTCCGTTTTGGGGAATGTAGTGGAACCTTGACAACACAAGGCTCAAGGGTTACAAATTATATGGAGTTACCACAATAACTCGATTTGTCACAAAACTTAAAGTATGAATGGGCTACTTATTTGCTTCTTATTCTTTTGTCTTCTCCGAGGGAGAATTCTTGTTAGTTTAACATTTATAAAAGACTATAAGCTGAGACAGAAGATAGAATTACCTTGTAGGCTTGCCTTACTATATCCATTGCTGTAACAAGTTGCCAATTAAATGATGCCAAAACTTGAAGGATTTGTTCCTCTCTGTGTTGACGATGGGCTAAATAATATTGGATCCTTTCTGCTGGGCTCTAGAAAATGTTAAGAAAAGATTAAAAAAAAAGTTGATTTTTAACACAGTGAGAATTTGAGAATGCACAAAAGTACCCTTTTCGATGGATAAAAGATCTCAATTTAGAAAAGATTTTGCAGTAAAATAATAAGTATTTCAGGAAACAGTCGGAAACTCTTCCAAATTACAAAAAAAAAGTTTTGAAAGAGTAGCAAAGCGATTTCTTCGTACAATTAAAATCCTTAAAATCGTTGAATCAAAATCAAGTAGTTGTGGTATCAAGCCATGGCTAATTGTAGAAAAAGCAAAGACAGATAGTCCGAGTGAGTGAGAGGCAAATCTAGCATAAACCCTCATTAGGATATTAGGATTATAGACCTGAAACTGTCAAGATATAATTAATAGTATTAAAATAAGAGTCTGAGACTCACAAAAGGCAGTAATATATGCCAAACGCACATACAAACGCCTTAAATAAAGAAACTTGTATGGAAGTCTCGGTTGCAATTCCCACGACACGGACGCTCTGACCCCTTTCTAATGAATCAAGAGGAGAAGAATAAGGAAGAATTTAAGAGATGTCATACTATTGTTAAAATTTTACAACCAAGAGAAACTTTATAGTTTTACTAGATAAAATATTGATGGGATGAAAACTTCAGATTGAGCATTTTAATGATTTTTTTTTTTCAAGATAATTTCTTCACTTCTTAAGAAACATTACAAAAATCCAGTTGAATTCTCCATTTTCTCTATTATTTGATCCAAAACTTGTTGAATTCTTGCTATGCTTGGGAAGCAGTGTGCAATGAGACACTTTCGTTGGACTGGATAGACAATTCCGTGGACTTGAAACGCATTAGGAAAATGACTTCTTTTCCAAAGTAAACATCACCAAGATACTAGTTCATCTCACCGACTGTTATTCACTAACCATAGTAACGAAAAAGAAACCCTAATTCTCCATACTATGTTGACAATCCAATTTTTGGTTGCTTTATAGAAATTTTTACTATTGTATAGCGGAATTGTCAGTTGGCTTTGGTTTGTTTATAACCAAATAAATGTCTCGAATCCAACTTTTTCAATTTTAATTTTGACCTAACATACAAAAAGGAGAAAAAATAGGATGTTTGTTAAATCGTGAACAAAAAAGAAATGACCAGGTATTTACCTCTGGTAAGCCTCTGTGTTTCAGTACAAAAGAAAAAAAAAATTATTCAAGGTATCAAAAAAAAGAAAACACAAAATTAACTAGACTGAACATAATGATCCAAATGGGCACTGACGGGACAAAAGCCAAGGACTAAAAAAGCCAGAGCTCAAAACTGAAAAATAGATTTTTTTTTTAGCTTTAGAACTAATTATTGGAAAAAATTAAGGATATTCTCAAGAAGTGTCAAAAAAAATTTGAGATACATTTATAAGAAAAGCAACATGTCTGTTGGGAATATTTATTTGTTGGGTAATTCCGCTGTAAAAACCGAATTTAAGAGTTAGCTAAGTTTTTTAATACTAAAAAAAACACAATTAATCGATTTTACTTTAAAGAGAATATAGAAATTTATTAACCGACTGAAGATTTAACTTCAGATTGAAAAAATCTTTCCTAAAAACAAAATTGCATGGTTTTAGAAGCTCTGATTTTAACCACTATATAAAGAACAGATTTTCCATAAACTATGAATTGAATTCCTGGCTTCTTGAAAAGGAAGTGCTTTGAACAATAGAGATATTATGTGTCTTCTGAAATCCTAATTTTATTTCTAACGAATATTATTCTGCGAAAAAAAGCTTTTTTTTTGTCATGATATATTTGCAGGACAGATTTATTCACTTCAGAATATAGAAAAGAATCAAAACAAATTTATAACTTAAAAATTACCTCTATAATATTACCATGGCCTGGGTACAGAATTTTAGCGTTCACTTCTAAGATTTTCCTCAGGGAAAGGAGATAATCATGCAGATCTTCAAAGACAGTTGTGCCTTCTCCAAGAATGCAGTCACCGCAAAACACTGCTTCTTCTTCTTCAAGGTGTAGCACTACATGATCGGTTGTATGGCCCGGTGTTTGAATTACTCTAAAGAAAATTTATAATTGTACTGTAACAATTATTGCTTTCTTCTTTACGCCTAGTGATCTCCGTTTCTTCGAAAATATGTCCAGTTGTGATACAATTTTACTTTTTCAGCATTGTACATTCGCTTTTCTTTTTGTTGTAGTTCAAGGTTTTCTTATGACGGTGCTTTACTTTAGGCTCGAATTTGAATCGGAATCACATAAAAGGGGATCGATATTCTGGGCTTCAGAACTGAAGCCAATTTATGTATATGGCGTCTAGTTATGATGCAACTCCACTTATAGGAAAAAATAACTTAACAGGCCTTAGGACAGCAGCACTTATTCTAGGGGATGGGAAGAAGACTGAATATGATACAAAGAATCACTGACATTCAGGAAATACCCTTTTTTCTATTAATGTCTCTTTTTTCCATTTTTTTTCAGATATTACCGTATCGAGCCAATGGTCAAAGAATATCGGGATAGGGCTCATTTGAATAGAAATACAAATATTAATTACCCTTGTTTAGCAACATTATGTCACATGTAACATGCCACAGTAAAGTGCCGTTCCCAACCATCTTTGCCGCAGAAAAATAATTTTGGCTCAAACACGACAAAAACGCCGACCCGGTTCAATAGTAATCGAAACTCTAAAAAACAGAAATTTGATTCCAATGGACACATAAAAAGAATCGGATTTTTATCCTAATTCCAAATATATAACTTTCATTAAGTTTAATCTTACCCATCAAAAGTTACGAACCTGATCAAATTTACCTTATTTTCGAAAAAAGGGGGAAATACCCCCTAAAAGTAATAGAATCTTAATGAAAATCACACCGTCACATTCAGCGTATCAGAACCCTACTGTAGAGGTTTTAAGCTCCTATCTGCGAAAATGTGGAATTTTGTACTTTTTGCCAGAAGAAAGATCACGGATGCATGCTTTATTTTGCACGGGGTGATCATAACGTTCTAGTGGTCCTAGAATATCTTGAGAGGGTTCATTCGAACGGAAATTAAAACTTCTAGTGCCCTTTTTAAGTGTCCAAAAAAATTGGAGGGTAACTAGGCCCTCTTCCACACTCGTTTTTTCCCAAAGTCACCCCATCAAAATTTTGAGATAGCCATTTTGCTCAACATAGTCGAAAGATCTAATAAATCGGGCCTATGTCTTTGAGGACAACTTTATGAACTTTGCGAATTGTTTACATATAGTATTGGTTACTGGGAAGTATGCAGACGTTTTCAGGTTGTTTTTTTTTCTGGTGGGGGGGGGGAAAGGAGGTTACGTTGGAGGATCATTTCATGGGAGAAGGGACATTTCTATGGAGGGGGCGCCAGGTTTCCCAGCATTATTTAAAAACCCATCAGAAATAAAATATTAAAAAAACAAGTTTTTTGAACTGAAAGTAAGGAGCAACATTAAAACTTAAAACGAACAGAAATTATTGCGTATATGAGGGGGATCACCCCTTCGTCTCCAAGCCAATACCTCGCTCTTTACGCTAAAGTTTTTTTAGCACTTTCAAAACAGCTATTTATTCTAATTAAACGGTCTTGGTGATTCAGGGGCAATTCTTAAAGATTTGGAACAAAATTCGAACTTTAGCGTAAAAATTGTGGTACTGGCTAGGTGGCGAAGCCCCTCATATACGTAATAATTTCTGTTCGTTTTAAGTTTTAATGTTGCTCCTTACTTTCAGTTGGAAAAACTTGTTTTTCATTTAATTATACAAATGAGGGGGATGCAACCTCCTTAACCCCCTGCTCTTTAAGCTAAAGTTTAAAGTGCTTTAATGGAATCATTTATGAGTACAACATATTTATTTAATGGATAATTGCAAGTGTTCTATTTGTCAGTTGTTTCTTAAGACCTTTGAACTAAAAATGTTATTTTTTGAAGCGAACTAAAGCGCATCAATACGCTGTTCCATTCCTAAGACATAGTGAAAAATAATCTTTATCCCATTCAATTGACAATGTGTCGAAGCTGTCTTTCTTAAGGCATTGAGGGCAAAAAGTCAAACTTCAGGGTGAAGAGTTGGATGTCGAGGAAGGAGCAGCTTCTTCTCATACCCAAAATAGTCTGAACGTTTTAAGTTCTAGTGCCTCTTTATTTTCATTTGAGAAAAATTAGTTAATTTCCGTTTGTTTTTAATTTCATATCTTGGTATGGTCTCATGATGCCTCACTTTCTTCCCCTTTTGAGCAAGTAAGCATATGAACGGAATCAAAAATGGACACAAAATATATGAGCAACAAGAGGGGAGCTATCACCGCATAGCACCCACATCACAGACTTAGTCTAAAGGATTTGTCAAAATGAAGAGAGATTGGAAGTTAAATCCTCCCCCTCCCCCTCTTTCTATATTTATGTGAAGATTCACTGAACGTTACAAATTCGGGCATAAAATGCAGTTCTTGAGACTCTTTGGCCTCTTTTGGCCAAAATTGCTGAGTGGCGCCATAAAAAGAAAGAACAAGCATTAACATAAGTGCACAAAGATGCAAGAAATAAGCGTTCCATTCAATTTACTGTTCGATGCTCTACCTAAATATAGGAATTATTTCCGTCAAAAACATCAATGGTCAAGACTGGAAAAAATTCTCTGATAAGAAAATTCTTTAGTCACAATAAGTCCTTTTGTAGGTGCCTGTGGTAAACGAATCACTTACCAAACAATCTTTCTCTGAAATATTAAAGAAATCAAAATGAAAGAAAGTCAATGAAACTTCCAAGAGATTTCTGGAATTTTTTTTTCAGGTGATTAAAGAAAGTTTTGTTCTTCCGACTCTACTACTTTCTTCAAAATATGGAAAACGTGTCTGAAAAGCCATTGTACGTGGAAGGAGAGACTTGTTTTCTCTTTCCCTATTTCTGTAAACCATGCCTGTTTTTCGTCACCTTGAACAATTCCCCCCCCCCCCCCGTGTATTTGCCTGATAAAGAAACTTATCTCTTAGCCTTAAGGAGAAAAATTTGACCTTTTTGTAAGAACTGGAGCTCAAGATTTTGATAAATGCCTGCATATTAATTTTGGAACACAAACTTATATATAAGTGGCACTTTCGGGGCAAGTTTACCCCTGCTATGCCCTAAGCGAGTGATTCTCATGTTGCATAAGAAATATAATATCATTCAAGAGGCATATTTTGTAAATACTTTGAATTTTCTGTCCGCGGCTTCTCTAAGACACCAGTGATATTACATCCCTCGGTATTCTTACTTATATGACAGAGTTGCAAATACCTTGCAGAAAAGCTTGAGAGAGGTAAAAAGTAAAAGGTATACTTAGTCTCCTTTTTAACAAAAACCCCATTGACCTTTTTGTTTACATCATTGCCTAGTGAATCTTTTCTTTATGTTTTTTACGTAAATTTACACAAAATTGAAAACGAACAAAATTTATTTTAGGAAACGTAAGTTTTTCTGATGGAAGTAAAGAAGCGTGTCCAAAAATGTTTTTTGGACGACACAAAAAAAAAATCGAAAATAAATAAAGTTAATTCTGGCTTGCAGCCCACTTATTGTCATCTTGGCGATACCTGAGTTTGACCATGCGTCAAAAACAATGAGAAATCTATAGGGGTGGTGATTTTGAGGAATTTATGAAACGTGACTAATTTCGAAACAAAATCGGCCAAAGAAGTTAGATACAATATTAATTATCTTAGCTTGAATTGTCAACTCATTTGTAAGGCATCATTTAGACGATCATAGTTGTGTACGGTCATAAATTCAGTGCCTTAAAATCAATGCGTTTGTAAATTACCAAACCTTAGCATACAGTTTCTCGAAATATGAAAATGATCTGAGAAATGACTAGTCTTCGAATTATCAGTCGGTGATACTTAGTCGGTATGAGAAGGAAGTAGAGAAGGGTATATTTTCAGGTACCTAAAATCTGGAAACGCAATTTATAGAGCTTACGTCGAATTGTATTGGCCATAGGGCAAGAACCGTGAGAAGGAAGGTTTAAAAGTAGCAATGAGCAGCACTATCGTAAGCGCTAAATCTTATGGGACTCCTACATTCCCATTTGAAAGGGAACCCATTTCAAACCCAAATCGATCTAATCCATATAACAAACAACTCAGAAGGCTTACTAAAACGATATGTTCACAACTTAAATTATAATATACCACATAATATTTAGCGGAAAATGATATTACGCCATTACTATTTGTGTACTAAGGATGTGTACCAAGGATCTTTAAGAACATTTAGCATGAAAATCCTCCAGGCCATCTATACAGAAACTTATTCCGGGATGGGAGAAATAAATTTCAGAAAGAGCACGAGCTTTAAGCAAAACAGACAAAGATTACAGGATAAACTGTAAAAGTATCTAGATTTTGGGGTGACGTAGGGGTGATGGAACCAAGACCCATAGGTTGCATACCTGCAAACGTACCTGAGAAAGTTAAATTGGTTTATGATAAATTATTTAGCATTAAAAGTCAAAGTTGCTTTTTGTTACCAGGTGTACTAATCGTAATTTTGCTCTGATCTCCTTTACAAAGTTAAGACATAATCAAGCGTCTCGGCTATAAATTCTCAAAAACGGATCGAATTGATTTCTAAACGTCACATTGCGTTAGTATGTACATACAACGCTCGATCATATGCCGCTAAGTGCAAAACAAAGCATTACCTTAGCGTTGCGCCTTCCGTAAAAATTTTCTGTCCATCTTGGAGGTTAGTCAGGGGGCTGGGAAATCCGTCTGGAAGGTCTTCAGTTTCACCTTGAAGTCTTGGGTGCTTTAAAACTTCACACCCTCCAATGCAGAAAAGAAAGTAATCAATATGAGCAAAACTGGTCATAAAAGTCGAAAAATTATCTAGAATATTCACAAATTTCTCATAGCAAAGCACCATATATCTTAAAAACATTATTTTCAATCTTCAAAATAATACAGCCTATTTAAGCCTGATAAAACGGAAAAGATTTTTATTATTGACGCTTTACAGAAAGGATAACACAATTCCACAGTGCTAGGATATAGCACAATGATCGTCAAATCACAATTTACGACATATTTCAGATCTAAAAAAACAAATTAGCCTCTCCGTGGACAGTGCTTATAATGGAGGTAGATTTTTACTTTTAAATTGGAGTGTTTGACTTCGTCTCAGCTTTTTATTGAAACTCTCAATTTGTCTCTTTCAAGGATCACTTTCTTAATTCTTACTTTACAATATTGTATCGGTTTTGAATGCAGTCTTTAAATATTGATTATTTAAATATTGTTCTTTTTTACTTTAAATCGCTGTAGCATATATATCAAATTAAAATTTTGTTCAATAGATTTTTATATTTTAGGCTATAGGTTCCATTGACGAAGGTAAGATCTTCAACAACTACAATCTTCACGGTCTAAAACAAATAGTTGTTGTTTTATAAAAAAAAATTATTCGTTTTCAAATGAAAGTAAAGAGCGATATTAGAACCCCAAAAAAAGAAATGATGGTATATAAGAGCGGGCTACTACCACCCCAATCCTACGCTAAGATTATTTTCATTCTCGAAGCTGCGAGATAATTTTTTCTTTATTTTACTTTTTTCATTACTCTTGTGTAAGTCTTCATTCTTGAAAACTGAAAGGAAAAATACTCAAGCATAAAGGCCAAGATTCTGAGGGGGTAGCAGCCCTCCCCTTATACAGGATAATTTCTCCTGATTTTAAGTTTTAACGTTGCTCTTTAGTTTCATTTGAGATTTTTCTTAAATGAAACCATCTTAAATCATTTAAGATTAAACGCTCTATCAACAGTACATTTTGGATAGACTGCATATATTTTTAGGGACAAATACGCCACCAAACGGCAGCTGGGAGACTATAAAATTACCTTCTTAATAATTCTAAACTGATCGGCTATCTCGAAATTGTCAATCAATTGTATTTTGGTCCTATTTGGGCCTAATTTGTTGTTTTGCGGCACATGATAGCATAAACCGACATTGTGCTATGATTTGATTCACCTAAAAAGGACATTGGAAATCTAAATTGCTTGAAAATGAGCAATCTCCTGATATTCTACGATCAATGATCCGACACGGTAGCAGTTTGAGGAAAAAATAAATAAACCCACAACCTTAACAACCCTGCAAGGGAAAAATACGGAAGTTCGTCTGTCTGCAGAAAAAGGCTTGAATCTTCTGGTCTATTCCAAAGTTATTAGACAAATTGAATCTAAATGCGAGACTTTCATTGGGATCGCATCCCTTTTTGTGGGCGTTTTCTCCTTCTTTTCTAAAAGCGTTCAGTTTCTTACTCATATATCATTAATACGTAAATATAAATCAGCGAAAAAAATCAATTTTTCGATGTGGCTAAATAATAACATAATATTTTTATGTTTTATAATTCCCGTTTCTACTGAAACGGTTTGTTCATTATCCTATATATGAGGAGAGCTTATGGTGTTATACTTAAGTTTCAACATATTATAGGTACTAGTTAAACTCTCAATTAATCGTAAGCTAGATTTTATCTTAGAGTGGATGTTTAGTGGATAAGGGATCAGCAGTCCCTATCTCCGTAGGTTAATTTCTATTCGTTTTTAAGTTATAACGTCATTATTTGCTTTCATTTAAAATAATTGTCTTTTTATTTAATTTCTGTCCATTTGTGATTTTTATGGAGCCCAGGTAGGTGAAGTCTTGAACAACCTCGATGCCAGTGGTGCTGTCCAGGCTAACTATAGAGTTAACAATAGGAGAAGACGGGTGAATGGCCATAATTTTAGTTTTGTTCCAGTTTATATGCAGTCTTACTTTGACAGCCTCTTCTCGTAGAATTCGGAGCGCTTCCAGCAGCTGCTCCATGAAGTCCGCCAGAATGGCCAAGTCATCGGCAAAATCAACATCTGTGATGGCACGATCTCCAAAATTTAGCCCAAAGCTGAGACGTGGAGTGGTTTTTGTCATAATGTAATCTACGAGATATTGAAAAGCTCTGGGCCACTGCACATCCTTGGCGCACCCCTGTCGTGATTTGAAAGAATGGGCTGCGCCGACCATTTACTTGTACACAGCTCTCCGTCCCATGGTGCAGCGCCTTGAAAAGTCTGCAGCATTTCTTAGGTAGGCCTGTCAACATTAGAATCCGCCAAAGAGCATCTCGGTCGACTGAGTCAAATGCAGCACGGAAGTCGACGAAGGCAATAAATGCTTTCTGTCGGAACTCTTTGGTCTTCTCTACTATTTGTCGAATCGTGAAAATCTGCTCGATGGTTGAATGATCCGACATAAAACCAGCTTGCTCCGGTCACCGGACCGGACCTTGGTTCGGGCCGTTTCTTAAAGCATTAAAGCGTTTCTTAAAGTCAGCCCGTTTCTTAAAGCATAGTTCTGTCAAATTTCTTGTAGTACTATTGCGCTCTGGGTGGACCCATCAAACTGAGACGAGGCTCAGGGCTAAAACGCCCATTGCCTTCATACTTAATGCTCCTGCCAAAATGCTTCCGGCGTCGAGAGTGGTGCTACATGGCGTCTCCATTTAGACCGGTCTCTTGCAAGGATGTGGACATCCTCCTGAATATTGCCATGGCTAAGAAGGCACCTGCCGTGTCTTTCCATCTGGCTGGGGGACGACTTCTTGGGCCTTTCCCGCCATGCAGCGCGGGATCAAAGTCGAAAATCGTTCGTGCGAGAGTGTCGGGGGGCATGCGAAGGAGATATCCGTACCAACGTAGTGTTTGCTGGGTGAGTTGGGCTTGCGACTCTCCACCCGAACCTAAGTGCAACGAATGGTGATGTTTTTGCTTCGGACGATCGATCTTCTTTGTACCTTTCAAGACCATTGCTTTCATAGATCTGGGATAATTGATGAGGATAAATAAATTATAAGAAATATTTAAAATATGATTAAAGAGCGACGTTAAAACTTAAACAAAAATTAATTTGTGTATGAGGAGGGCTGCCCCGTCCCCCTGACGTCACACCTCCACTATTTACATTGGAGTTTAACCCCCCTCGCAATACTTCAAGAACGAAAATCAAACAAGGACAATTTGTATGATGAAAAGTATTTTTCAAAATGCCTAAGGCTTATTGATGCAATTTTGGTTCAAACAACAAGGTTTTTGGTTTAAATGTTTGTAAGGGCAATCGGTAAAGAAAACATTTTCAAACCCCGCTAACTTACTTTGCTTATTCAAAATGCTTTGTTTTTCATGAAGCTTCTTCAGATAAAGAAGTAAATTAAAAAAGGAGGAATATCAAGAAGTAAGTTCAAAGAAGAGGGATAAGAAAAGAGAAAACATCAAATTTACCTTTCAATTCAAACTGGCAAAAAATATACGAGTTAGATGTGAAGAAATTGGTTAAGCTACTAAAAATAACGACTGATTTCTGTAATCAAATATTTCGTGGTAACGAATTCATAAGTCAAAAGCAATTCATGCATAATTTTTAAAATACATTCCTAAAATACAGAATTTTTATAAAAAATTACCTATCCAAAGAATTTGTTTTCTGCACTGATTCCAACTATGAGAAATTTATTAACCTCAAAGTTACCCATAAAAGAGTTATCGGAGTTTAAGAAACTTTGCATACTTTCGGAAAAAGAGGGAGCGACACTAAAAGGTGTCTGATTTTAATGGAAGTTGCACCTCGACCTTCAGCATCTGCAACCAACCTATCTCGGTGTTTTCAAGTTTCAAATATGTAAAAACACGAAAGTTTGTCGTTTTTACAAGAGAAGTTGTGCCACAAAACGGATCATTTCTAGGATAATCCATGAACCGTTTCAGATTTCAATGGGCTTTCAAATCAGTATTTGTCAATATAGCAATCATAATCATATTTGCACATAAGACTGAGAAGGCTTATTTGTACAGGGATTTGGAGGACTTTTCGGAATCAAGAAAAGCATCAATTCACACGCGGTTTCGCTGCATACTGGATTAAGGTTAGATATTTCACAACTTAAAGACTTTCACAACGCGGTAGAAGTTTATCTTCGGTGATTTAGTGTTTTTAATATGTATTGTTTAAAAAAATCAACTTGAAATCATGGAAGTTAAGCTTCCAACAGGTTTCTATGGATGATTCTCGGCCCGATGGGGGAAATGAAGACTCATGTTTAAAAAAAAAAATCCACAGAATTGCCTTTGGCGTTATTCCATTTTACTCAGCGGTGTTTATCATCACTAACCCTGTCTCTCCGAAGTAGCTATCTTCTGAAAATGCAGCTTCAAAGAAAGGTTTCTTTAATACCCTCCTGCTTACTGAAGCCCTTATTATTTCTAAATCGGACGGAAAACACTAACAAGCAAGGGAACTTTTAAGTTTTGGAAAAGATCCGAGAGCACCAAATCTAGAAAATATGGTGCTTGTTCCACCGCGTCTTTGTCCAAATGCATCAATTTTTCCATAACCAAGACACCTTTATGAGGGCAGATTGTCTTGATGAAAAAGGAGTTATTCAGTAGGCCGGATCTGCTTTCACGATTTTGGGTCCTGTTTCATGAGAAGATTAGAATAGCAATCCCAGCTATTTTTTACATTTACAAGGTAATATATTAGAAAAAATACCGATATCGCAATCTCTTCTCGCCAATGGCAGCCTCTTGGCCTATTTCGGGTCCGAAAAACCAGCTTCATTCTGGTATGGACTGTTTTACTGTCAAAATGCATTTATCTGGCGTTAGCAAGGACGGCAGCACCGATCTTACTGCAAGCTTTTCCGTGCACATTTCGTGACGTGGAATGTGCTCGGCGGGCTCTTTTGACATCTCCATCCCTCTGTATTGGCAATGTCACAGTCCTTCGTTCACCTATCTCCCAAAATAATATTATGTATTTTCACGACTATCTTCAATGTGGTTGTAACTTTGAGGCATCCTATGAGTGGATCATCTTGGACACTTTGACAACAACACTGAAACTCGACCACCCTTTTCTTTACAATCAAAGAAGAAGAGCCATCATGTATATTTATGATCACAGAACAAATTTTGATTGCCATTGAAACTTCTTTTTTACGAGGTTTAATCGTTGAACAACAGTCACTTTTTTTCCTTTTTCGAAATAATAAAAGCAGAATAACTCAATCATAGCTTATTACAAACTGTTGAATAGAATGGCTAGTAATTTAGACGGCATCTAAATGCATATATGATAACTTAAGAGAAAAAAAAATCAATCAAGAAATGGTACCATCTTTGGGCAGGAGCCGGTAAATTTTCAGACCATAGACAACATTATACCATAAGCAATGACATACTTTTTTTCAATTTTTTGTACCGTAAATACCAAAGAAACAGTTTAGTGGTTCATGAATAATGCTCTAAAATTTGCCAACAATTTAAAGCAATGCATTCGGACCATCTATACTCACGGATTTAAATTTTGACCTACAGCCTTAAATTTCTTCAATTTAAGCTAGAGCCCGCAACCTAAAATTTAATTATGGTTCACTTAAGCTAGTTCATTACAAAACACATTTTCTAAATTTATATTTTCGTTTATTTTAAGCTCAATATTCAAAGTACCTGGTGCAAACTTTTCAAAAATATCTTTTACTCCTCCCATGTGGTCATGGTGCCAATGTGTGATGATTATTTTCTCGAGTTGAACTCTTTCACTGCTAAGAACTCGAGCTAGATAATCAATATATTCAGGAACATTTGAATCTCCAGTGTCAATAAGAATGCGTCTGAAATAAAATGTCGAAAACTTTACACAAAAAAAAAGGTATCAAGCTCTTCCCCAGTGGAAAAGGCGGATAGGGACAACAAAAAACAGTAAGTGAAAAGATGGGGTGACCTGCCCACAATGCTCCAACCCGTCAATCATAGATAGATGCTTATTTTTGGAGGGAGGATCAGGTTGGATATGCTAAAATATCTGTGCGAAAAAAAATGATAATCTGTTTTACATATCTATGTGCCAGGATCTAGAGCAGCGGTTCTCAAGCTGGAGTCCACAGGAATTTTCTTGGCATAGACTTAGACATTATGGTCACTTAAGAAAATTGCCAGCGACTTTGGTATTTGTAAAAATATCGGAAATACTTGCATTTTTTAAATTAAAACTTTTCTATGATATGTGGGTTGCAGCGGTAGCAAGCAGCCTAGTAAGAGACGATCATGCCCCATAATAAAAAATTAAATAGTTCATAACTCCTCAAAGTAGAGTCAGATCAAAAAACGAAGCATACTATTAGAACCGACTTGTCCGAAACCCCTACATAGCAAACTTGCTTGGCTTGAACAAAAAGGGAAATATACTGGCTTGAAAATCAAGAAAAGTGGCTGCAACCACAATATTCTGAATACACGGTGTCTTTTTTCTTCTTCTTCTTCTGTTTCCTGTTTAGCAGGGCACTAGAACATAGTAGGGAGCTGTTTACTGGCTCATTTTAAAAGGGAATTGATGGAGTTAAAAATTTTTGTAATTAAAAAAGGTATCTTCAATATAAAATCATTGTTTACGAAAAAACTACATTTTCATGGTTAAGATTCATGAGTGACGCAATAATCGTAGGTATTCAATCACCATAATAGAGAGCTGTTTAATGACTCATTTCAAAGGAAATTGCTGTTCATAGAAACCTTTTCTAATTAACGAAAATAATTTCATATAAAATAAATTTTTACGAAAAACTGCATTTTAGTATTAAACAGTTCGTGGTAACAAACTGTAGTAAGGAGCAACCCGGCTCAATAGTAAACGAAACCCTAAAAAACGGAATTTTGATGCTAAAATATACCTCAAAAGAATCGGACTTTCATGCTGATTTTAAATATATAAGTTTCATCAAATTTAGTCTTTGTCACCAAAAGTTACGAACCTGAGAAAATTTGCTTTATTTTGGAAAATAGGGGGAAACGCCCCCTAAAAGTCATAGAATCTTAACGAAAATCACACCATCGCATTCGGCATATCAGAGAACCACCCTATAGCAAAAATTTCAAGCTCCTATCTACAAAAATGTGGAATTTCGTATTTTTTGCCAGAAGACAAATCACGGGTGCATGTTTATTTCTTGTTTTTTTTTCCAACGGGTCATCGTATCGACCGAGTGGTCCTAGAATGTCGCAAGAGGTCTCATTCTAACGGAAATGAAAAGTTCTAGTGCTCTTTTTAAGTGACCAAAAAATTGGAGGGAATCTACGCCCCCTCCCACACTCATTTTTTCTCCAAAGTCAAAGGATCAAAATGTTGAGATAGCCATTTTGTTTTGCATAGTCAAAAACCATAATAACTATGTCTTCGGGAATGACTTACTCCCCCACAGTCCCTGGGGGAGGGGCTGCAAGTTACAAACTTTGACCAATGTTTACATATAATAATGGTTTTTGGGAGGTGTACAGACGTTTTCAGGGGATTTTTTTTGGTTTTGGGGGTGGGGTTGAGGGGAGAGGGCTATATGGGAGGATCTTTCCTTGGAGAAATATGTCATAGGGGAACAGAAATTCAATGAAAAGGGAGCAGGATTTTCTAAAATCACTATAAAAAAAAACAACGAAAAAATAAACATGGAAAAGTTTTTTCAATTGAAAGTAAGGAGTAGCATTGAAGCTTAAAACGAACAGAGATTATTACGCATATGAGGGGTGCTAAAAATACTTTAGCATAAAGAACAAGGTATTTAGGAGGAGATAAATACCTCGCTCTTTATGCTAAAGTATTTTTAGTAATTTCAACTATTTATTCTACGGCCTTTCTGATTCAGGGGTCATTCGTAAAGAACTGGGACAAAACTTACGATTTAGTGTGAAGAGCGAGGTATTAACGAGGGCACAAACCCCATCATATACATAACAAAAATTTAAGAAAATAAAAGTTTGTTATGTAAGTTAATTCTTAAGTTACGTACATTTTTTACTAATAAAAACATTCATTAAAAATTAAAATTTATAGTTGCCTTTTTATGTAACCAAAAAATTGCAGGGCAACTAGGCCTCCTTCCCCATCCCTTATTTCTCAAAATCGTCTGATCAAAACTAAGAGAAAGCCATTTGGCCAAAAAAGGAATTAATATACAAATTTCACTTTTAATAATTTGTGTGTAATGCAAACATGCATTATTTCAAAAACGTTCAGAAATTAAATAAAAAAACTAGTTTTTTTTAACTGATAGTAAGGAGCGACATTAAAACTTAAAATGAACAGAAATTACTCCGTATATGTAATGGGTTGTCCCCTCCCCAATCCCTCGCTCTTTACACTAAAGTTTGACTCTTTGCCATAATTCTGCTTTTTAAAACAATTAAAAGCTTTAGCGTAAAGAGCGAGGGATTGCAGAGGGGACAACCCATTTCATATATGGAGTAATTTCTGTTTGTTTTAAGTTTTAATGTTGCTCCTTACTTTCAGTTAAAAAAAAGACTAGTTTTTTTATTTAATTATATTGAAAGATAACCATTAGAAGAACAAACCATTGCATACATTGGACTTACTTAGCTGCCTGATTCTTTAGCTTTGTCTCTTACCACACCAAAGAAGAAAACCTGTAGGCTTTTTCCTGGTTATAACTAGGGTTTACATAATCTGGGTTGCAGTGGTAGCTAGCAATCTAGTAAGTTATAGTAAAGAACGAACTTTAGTTCACAGTAACTGAAACATTAATCATGAATGCTGTGGAAGTGGCAACCTAGTAAAAACAAGAACGTAATGGGGACTACATAAATCTTGTCATATATACTTGAAACCTAGTAAAGAACACACCAAATCACATAGTAGCTAAAAGCTAAGATAGTACAAGAATGTATAAGGTTGGAACTTGTTCTGTGTTAAAATTTCCAACAGTAATCACATGTTCACTAATATAATCAATATCTGAGTTGCTGCGGTAGCTAGCAACCTAGTAAGAGATGATCAAGTCCCTTATTAAAAAATACAATAGCCCATAACTCCTAAAATAAGAATCAGATCAAAACAAGAAGTACACTATAACAGCCAACTTATCCATAACTCCTTAAATTTGCCCAAATTTCCTTAACGCCATACATAATACTGAATATTAAATCAGTATTGGAGCATAACCATAGATGCATATTTTAGGATTGATCTTGGAAAATGCTGTCTAGTCTTGGTTATAGGATCTCATAGATAAATACTTATAGCTAAAAAGCCTCTTAGGCCATGGCAAAAACAGAACAAATACAATCAAGCTAACACCTACAGACATGGTAGAAACATACTTAACAATAGTCATACCATAATATAACAATATACAGCAATAATGATAGCAATAACACAAACACACTTAATAAGATACATAGCACCTTCATAACACACAATTCTCATATGCAATCATGACAATAATGTTGTTATTATATGATGCATTACAATGTTAGAGCTTCAAAATATTCCAAAATGAAGTATCTAAACAATAGACGAATCTAATGTGTAGCAAGTGTTGCAAAGAACAATAAATAATTGTATTTTAATAAGTTGGGCTGGTAAGATTCGAAACAAGCTACTTTTTGCTGTCTTGGAAAGTGGTTGGGTTAGGGAAATGAAGCTTTCAGGGATAGATCTACTGACTAAAGTATGTTCTGGGAAGGTATTTTGAAGCGTCTACCTCTACTCCTTCTCTCTCTAGAGGGTAACCTTTATATATCTTTGTTTTGTAAAACTGAAACCTTGCAAGAAAGCTTCTCAGGCTAAATGAAATACAAAAAAAAAGTATTTTCAGCTTCAAAACTTTGCTAAATCCTAATTTATGAGGTTTCAAAGATCTCCAAATACATTTCCTAAATTTAGGAAAATCCCATTGCTTTGGCTTAAAGAATTACTCAAATAACAGGAATTGTATTTTCAAAACTAAAACAGGAGAAAAGGAAACTGAAAACTATGGTATAATGTTTTGTCAAAATTCCAACAGGTATATAGACAAGTCAAATAGGCAAATTTCTAACACATAAAAATTAAAAGAGGGTTAACATGGTAGCTTTGCAATAACTTCTCAGAGTATGCTTCTGGTCTTGAATTCATTACTCAAAGTTTTATTTTCCTAACCTAAACCATATTCCAAGATAGCAAAAAGTAGTTCATCTAGAATTATAATGCTGGGCTTTAAGAGCAAATTTGGTAAATGTGTAGTTCCATCACAAGCTGTCTGAAGTAAATATTACTGCATATAGCAAGATTCTGATGATCAAATATTGTTTCTTTGTCATTATTAGAAAAGCACATTAGCTTACTGCAATCCTCTTCCAACAAGACTAAAAATGTGTAAAGTGGGCTTGCTTACAGGTAACATTATCTATAGAGCAAAGCATATTAGTCCATGAGCCCTGCAGGCAGCAGGATGAGGTATGTACTCTATATTTATTCAACAAAGAGGAATAAAACAAAAAAATCTCAAACAAGGTTTATTAAATAAATAGAGAATGCAGACCTTGCCCTGCTGCCTGCAGGGCTCATGGACTAATATGCTTTGCTCTATAGGTAATATTACCAGTAAGTAAGCCCACTTTAAGCATTTTTAGTTTGTCCTATGGAGGAGGAGGGTCAATCAGAAATAGATCCACTCCTAAAATTAGCATTTCTAAGTACTATAGTATGAAAACTATGCCACTTTGCAGCATAGTTTCCAGTTTAGAAAGCTTGTGATGAAACAAAACATTTACTGCAAATTTTGCCTAGGTATAAGCATTGATAAAAGTTTTCAGTCAGCTAATCACAACTGCGGGCCAATCCTATCTATCTAGAAATATACAAGTTACATACAATATTAGGACCCTGTTGCCCATATTTTTGAAAAATACGCTTAAATTAAAATACTAGCAAGATGAGGCTTAGGGACTGTCAGAGTAATAGTGGGTCTTACCATATACATTAACATACCATTTCAACTGGCCTTAAAGATTGTCTTACTCACTATGCTGGATCTTTTCTGTCAATTTTACTATGCAAAGATTACGGATTTTTAGAAGTGATTTACTTCATGAATACAATTTAGCCGTGATATCATAAGTAAAATCAGATTCACATATGAGTTAATTTAAATATATTATTTCAAGTGCGACATCTATTACAAGATAAAGCGAAAATTACTAGGAAATACCTACGAACTTCCTGTTCCAACAAGATATGTATTGGTTCCTTGAAGAGTCATGATCCCTGGATTACATCCAAGCAATCTGATCACCCTTGTTGAAAGCTTTGATACTTTTGGAATAATTGCTGCGGCCATTCTTTTAACCAATGGGAATATGGGTGCGTTTGTTTACTTGTCCGATTACTAATCTGATTAATCCAAGCGTTTTTTGAGACACATTTGACGTCAGAGGTTAGTCGGATTATCCCCACAAACGCTAAGGATTACTTGTCCGTGGGCTGGCACTTTATAACCCCCAAATAAAAAGATTATTTGAGGATTGTGACGTCAATGCTATATATTTTTTTAAATGGATAAACATGTGAAATCGTTAAGTCTAGAGAAAAGACAAGGAAACTGTAAATAATAGAAATAATTTTAGATTTTCAGTGATCTGTAAGTAATATTATGCATATTCCTTAGTATCTAAAGGGTTTTTGGTGTTCTAGGCCTGTCTTGCATAGGCTAAGCTTCATAAGGAGTCAGAAGAAAAGTTTTTTTGTTATTAAAAAGGTTGATTCTTAGGGAGGCAGCTATCACATTGGTGAGTTAGTCAAATGTTATCATATCAAACAGGCCTAGTTTCTAAACCTTTTATATAGTCTATATTTGTTGAGATTGCTATTTAAACTGGATTTTTAAGATACAGTAGGGGTAAAATTTTACTTTAGCTACTTTTGGCTATCTTTGAAAGAGGTTAGGCTAGGAAAATGAAACTTTCAGGGATGTGTCTACAGGCTAAAGTATGTCCCAGGAAGGTATTTTGAAGTACCTACTTCTACTTCTTTTCCCTCTAAAGGGTCCTGAAATTTTTGGGTGCCTTATTTTTTGGTTATCAGTTTCTTTTTCTCTGGCCTTAGTTCTTAATTATTCTGGCCTTAGACAACTCCTGTTGATTGAGCAGAACTTTAAGCCATAACACTGTTTTTTTCTAATTCTAGAAATAATCTTTTATGCCACCTCATTATAGGTTAAATATATGGCTTATATTATTTATTCTCCATGAATTTTTGTTTTATTTGATTTCATTGATGTCAGACGCTTTCTGTTAAAAATACATTTATTTTTTTACATCAAGCTTCTTCTTTCATGAAAAAATTTGAACTGTTTTTCTTTTAACATGTTGTATAAAATGTAAAGGAATACCTGGCCCTTCATTTCACAGATTCAACTAAAAGTATTTGAGGCATCTTACATCAAAATTCATTTGACACATTTTAGTGATTTTTTTTTAGATGACATAGGACACCATTAAAGTTTTGCATTTGCTTTTTTAAAAATTGTCTTAAAAAGTGCCAAGTTTAGAGAGTTATGTTAATATTTTTCTTGCTAATGAGTATAATTGTTTTTAAAATTCCTTCTGTTTAAAGCATTTTAGAGAGATTCTGAGCCAACCATGGGTATATTGTTGTTACAAATGATTTTTCTCAAATGGGCTTGTGGAAAACAAGTAGAACATATAATTTCTCTTTTTTTATTATTTCAAAACCAGAATATCACAAAACTAAGCATTAATATTGCTGATTGTACCTTAAGTAAATACAATCCCTGATGGAGTTTTGTTGATACCTGTTTAAAAATTTATTTGTCTTAATGAAATACATATTGTTTGTGGGACAGCAATGAGCAACTATGACTTGAGTTATTATTATTTTTTTTTTTTTCAATATTTTCTTTTTTCCAAATAATTTTTGTTCTCTGGTGACATTTGTGTTCCTTCCTAAGTGGCTGGCACTCTAGGTTGAGAATCTTTTATCCAAAGGGCACAGGTTTAATTTCTGGCATTAGCAGTTTATTTGGTTTGGGATGAAGGTCAGTGATTTAACTCTGTAAGTTCAGCCAGAATTGGCCCAAACTTAACAGGTTACCTAGAGAAATCTGGGGTCAGTAAGCAGGAAGGACATGCAAAAGCATAGGATGACTGGCCCCTAGCTTCCTATTGCACTTCCTGTCTAAAGGGATTACCTGGTCCTTTACTAGGCTTCTGACTTAGCCATAGGAGCTTTCTTTTAAACCCATTAAATATAAGTACAAAGGAAGAAATGCCAGTAAGGTGGTCCTTCCCTTTCAATGAATTTTTGATGTACAGACAACAGTATAGGTCATAAGAATTGGCTGGTGAATGTTTTGCAAGGTTTAAAAATTTAGGGCAATTGCTCAGGTTGGCAACTGAGCACAAAAGTAAAATTTTGTGAATGGTTTTTCTTTGTGAATGTTATATTTATGTCATGTCCAGAATTTTAAAGTTAATCTTCATTGTTTTTTTTTAATTTCCATGGCCCTAGGACTTTAGTGTATTAAAACCTACCTATGTCCATCCATTTTCTTTTAAACAGAGAGGAGTTCTATGTTTCCTAGCTTCAATAAATTTATATGCAATTTTGAGACCAGGGTTACAAAGTAGGTCAAAACTTGCAAGTGGAACTATGATATGACTAATTAATTTGTAAGAAATGTATATCAATTTAAAGATTAAAAACATATGCAGAAAACAAACAAGACAAATAAATAAAAGTATCCCTTTACAACCATTTAATTAAGTGTAACAAATGTAGATTATCCCTAAGATTGAAATGAACAAAGCTTCAATTATGAATCTGTTTTCTTTAAACAGACTGAAGGGACAAACCTCCAAGCTATGACAAATTCAATCTCACTTTTGATCTCTTTCTTTTTCAATAGGAACTTTCTTTGGATTTTTTTTCAACCAAGTAAAAACAGTATGGACATGATCAGGTATAAGTGACCTTCCACTAAGCCTACATACCCAGGGGAAAATTGTGCAGCTATACTAATAATTGGTAAATTTTTTGTTGTTCATATGTTTGATTTACAAATAAAGTGAACATACTCCTTGATGCCCTTTTTTATTTTTTACAAACATAATAAGTGCTTCAAGTACAAGTTTTTGAGCTCTTGAAAATGACCAAAGTATACTCAAATAGTTTTTGGGTATAAGAAAGCTTAAAACATTGGTCTCAAACTTACTGTTTCATTATTAATCCATTTTTTACATGTTGTATAATCTATGAGCACTGATTTTCCATAATTAAGTTGGATTAATAAATTTTACAATATTGTGCTGTATTTCTTCTTCTTTGTTGCCAAACGTTCAATTAAGGTACGTGTTTTTGGTCATTTTTGACAAAATAATGTATGTTTTTCACTGCCAAAATTTGTTAGGTTAAGTAAGGTCAAAAAGTGCTTAAACTTGAACTAGCAAAATAAGCAATTATTATATTTGTAAAGAACATACAAAAAGGCATCAAGTGGTATATTCACTGTATTTGTAAATCAAAATATGAACAACAAGAAATTCACCTCTAACATGCCTAATTTGCAAACATATAGCCCAAATTATATATTTCCAATGTTTTCTGCCACCTGTTACTTGTTTTTCCAGTTCTTGTTTATCCACAGTTGCCTCAATTAACAGGTACAAGGGTTGAGGGATAGATTGGCAGAATCAATAGAAAATATGTAATTTCAGCTATAGATTTCCATATTAGGAGGGTTGGGGCTTAAGTAGAGCAGGGCTGCATGTGGAAAGCTATAATTATTATGTAAATTACAAAGAATCATCTTTTTTAACAGGTTTTCTTCTATAGGTCTACAGGTCCTTCTCTTGGCTTAAACCACATCAAGCATTATATAACCAAAGAAGAATAAATAGCAAAAAGCTATAGACCTATATACATAAGCACATGTTATTTAACAATGACTTCTCTAGTGCTTAACTATGACCCCTTAGTAATATTAACAAGAAACAAGGGTAAAACTGGTGCAAACAGTATTACTGGCTTTCATATAAAGTGAATATACCACTTGATGCCTTCTTATATGCTCTTTACAAATATAATAATTTCTTCTACTGCAAATTCAGATTTAAGCACTTTTTCACCTCTTGACCTCTTAAAAATGACCTATAAATGGAGTCATTACAAATCTATAATAGTTTAGAAACAAATTTGGGCTATATATTTGCACATCAGGGGGTGGGGGTAAAGCATAGCATATATTATATACGTAAACTAACCATTGCTGTTTTTTTTTAATGTGTTTGTGCACATCAAATTTTAATGAAAAGATAAATCACCAGTGCAACAGCACACACATAAAAAATTCAAGCAATGGTTAGTTTACATATTTAATATATGCTACACTTTACCCCCACCCCCTGATGTGCAAATATAGGGTGCGTTTACTTTACTTGTCCAATGGGATTTTTACTAATCGAGGTTTAACCCCTAAAAGATAGCAACAAATACTTGTCTGGCCACGTGTCACTGAAAACGGCAAGATTAATTGCGAGAATAGCAACATTGGTCACGTGTATGTCATTGACCCCGTTCAGTGTAAACAAAGCGTGAATTGATTAACAGATCTTTAAGGCCTTTTTTCGCGTCAACCAGCTGGTTTAACCAATGACAGCTTTGGTTTAACCAGCTTGTATGTTTAACGCAAAAACGGAAAAAATTACATATGGTTGAGCTCAAACAAAACTGGTTCGCGAAAACACTTTTTACTTGTCGGTTTGGGCAAAAAATTTCAAACATAAAACATCCGTATAGTGTTAAGAGTGTCATTCTATTATAATTAAATGATTTAGCACTGGCTTAATTTCCTCCGGATTTGACATATTTCACATTAGTTTGAGGTCAGAGAGAATTGAAAAATGGTCTAGCATACTCTCTGGTATATTTGGAGAGAAAGGAAGGGTCTGAATTAGTGGAATCTTGGGTTAAATTGTTCAGGTAATATATTGGAAAATGTTGTATTCATACTGTAAAAGCAAAATTATCTATTAAAAAGTCCTAAATGATAAGACTTTAGCTTTGTTGAGCTACCCTAAACAGAGGATAAAATTCTAGTTTGACTTCTTTTTGTTTTGATTTGGAATTCTACTAGCCTACCAGGCTATAGATTAAATTTCCAGTCAAATTCCAGTTTAGCTACTTTTTGCTATCTTTGATTGGGGTTATGTTAGGTGAATGAAACTTTCAGTGATTAATCCATAGCTAAAAACATACTCTGAGAAGCTATTGCTAAGCTTATGTGATTACCCTCTTCTGTTTTAAATCTTGGAATTTTGCATACTGGACTGGTCTGTAACTATTAAAATTTTGGTAAAACAACATCTTACCTTAATTTTCAGCTAGCAGTTTCTGTTTCTCTGGTTTTAGCTCTGAAAATGCAATTCTTGTTATTTGAGTAGAATTTTAAGCCATATCAGTGTTTCATATTTAAATATAGGGAAATGTATATCCTTAAAGTTTCCAAATCTTGGAAACTTCATAAATTGAGATTGAGCAAAGTTAGGACACTAAAAACGCTTTTTTCTTGTCATTTAAGTAGAAGATTTATTTTGCAAGGGTTTCACTTTTATAACACAAGCATTTCTAAGGGTGTGGACCAAATATTGAGATTTCCAACTGTCATCATCACTAACCAGCAATTCTATGGGATTTAATCCTTATTTCATTAGACAATGTGATTTAAGGTAATTTAAGGCAAACGTTTTTAAGAGAGAGAAAGAGTAGAGTTAGATGCTCCAAAATACTTTCCCATGATATAGTTTAGTCTCTAGACCCATCCCTAAAAGTTTCATTTTCCTAACCTAAACCTTTTTCAAGATAATACAAATTTATCTAAACTAGAATTTTACCAAACAGAAGTTTAACCTAATAATTTGTAATAACATATTGTTCAGGCTAGCCTTTGCAATCCCTACAAATTTTGGCTCTTCACAATCACTATTACAGGCTTAGCCTAACAAAAAAAAGTAGCAAACTGCTTAATCTTAATAAAAAATAATCCAAAGGACTTTATATTTCTTCAATACAAAATATATATTAATTTTTGTTTTCAGTAGAATACTAGTTAAGTATAAACCAGCAAATGTTTAAGAATTTTTTGAGGGGGGACAGCTGCCTAAAATTAATAAAATATTTCTGATAAGCACAAAAATATAACAAATTAAGCTAAACTAGGAAAATAGTTTTTTTCTCACTGAACAGTTAACACATAATGTGTTGTAAGATTTTTGCAGTACTTGTGCATTATAGCCACCACATTCAAGTTCTATTGAGAAGTTTAGTTTGGCTAATGTTAATGACATAAAATAAAATATGATGAATATATAAAACTTTATCAACAAAATTATGAAAACTACAACAAAGAATCCTGGAATTTGTAAATCAGCATCATATCTAAATATATTGTATCTTACATTGTGATAGATTGTTTTAATGCCCTACTGTACAGGGGTAAATATTTAAATTATGTATCATAGGCAATTATCTGAAGAGTAATCTATTAAAAGTCTCCTGAGCTAACTAGGGAAGTTTTTTCTTTCTTTTTTACTTGCTTTCGCCTGTATCCAGTTCCTGATTGCCATATAAATTCCATATTCATAGTTAAATAACATAAGCCTTTGTATATAGACTATACCTTGTTGCTAATTTTTCTGGGCATAGAATGTTTGATTTGGTAAAGCCCTAGAGAAGGACCTGAAGAGAACAAAACATAATAAAAAAAAAATTCATGCTTCATAATTTTTAGAATAATAGCTGGTAACACATTTTATATTCAACTTTGCTCTACTTTACCCCTCAATCCTCCCAATATAAAAATGTATTGCTGAAATTTCCTATTTTCCATTTGTTTTGTCAATCTGTCTCTCTAACTTCATCCCATGTAGCTGTAAATTAAACAAATGTGACAAACAATAACTAGAAAAACAGGTGACAGGAGGTTAAATGCATTGAAAATATGAAATTTGAGCCATATTTCTGCACATTGGGAGGGGGATTGAGATAAAGCATAGCCTAACTTAATGATTTTCTCTTGCTATGTAGGGTAATTGGAAAGTCACTTGTATATCATGCTGTCCTTTTCAGTTTTAGTTGGATAGAAAAAATCCAAAGAAAGTCCCCTTTGAAAAGATAGGAGCCACAAAGTGAGATTGTATTTGTCAAAGCTTGGAGGTTTGTCCCTTCTGTCTGTTTAAACAAAACAGAATCTTAATTGAAGCTTTGTTCATTTCTATCTTAAGGGTGCACAACAATTATGATATAAGGTACTTTTCTTTATTCAATTGTCTTCTTTGTTGTCTAAAAGACTTTTTTTTAATCTAGATGTTTCATAAATTGCTCATTTTTACCAGAAGTTCATTTGACCTAATTTGAAATCCCTGGTCTTAAAATTACATTTGACTTTGTTAAAGCTAGGAGACATAGACCTTGTGTTTGTTTAAAGAAAGTGAATAAACATTAGTAATTTGTATTGCACTAAAGCCCTAGGGCCATCACAATTCCAAACAAAAAAGAAACTTCACTTTAGAATATTCAATATTGTCTAACATAACAGAAACAAAGAAAAAAAATTACCAAATTTTACTTCTGCACTCTACTGTCAACATGAGACATTGTCCAAAATTTTAAAATCTTGCAAAACATTCATCCCTCATCACATTCACCAGCCATCTCTCATCAAGCCTACACTTCATTTCTCATCTCACTCAATCCTACAAATGCATCAAATAACCCACTCTCTCATTAGTGCTTCCATAGATATGGTCAAAGTAAGAGCCATCTTGCTTACATTTTATTATATCTAGAGGTTTTCTGTAGCTAAGTCAGTACTTAAATATTTCATACACCTTTGTAAACAACCTTAAGATGGTAAAATAGGTTGGATTATCCAAATTTTTAGTTGCCACAATATATTTCAATCATTATTGTAATATAAAGGGCAGCCAATAGTAAAGGACCTGAATAAATATTTTAAGGTAATTAAAAAGGTTTATTACTCAAAAACTTGATAAAACTAAAAGGGACTTCTTAATGATTGATTACTTTAAAATATCTACATTATACACAACAATAAACCTTTGCTATAAAGGGAAAGTCAGTAAGGCCCAAAAACTATTCAATACTAATTGTGGTTTGAGACAGTTTGCTGAATGTCTAAATGATTTTAGATAGTAATGAAGATAAAATGTGGGCAAACTCAACACCAATATGCAAGTAAGTAAGTATGGCAGTACTGACACATCAAGGTCTAAACTGGCAGTGCTAATTTCCACTATGTGACCCTTTGGCCAAGAATTGCAATTAAGGGCTGGGGGCCAGAAATCTTGTGCTTTTGTACACCCTCCCTGCTTACCTTTTGCATATTTCTCCATTTGCCTATTTAGAGCTGGTTTAGATCTGTCTAACATCACTGACCCCCATTTAAAACAAATAAACAGGCAATACTAGGAATCAAACCTGTACCCCATGAACAAAGGATTTCTTACTAAGAGTGCTTTCCACTTAGCCAAGAACATTATTACAACCAGAGTAGAACAACTATTAAAAAAAAATATTGAAAAAAAAAACAAGATGGATTTACAGCCATTTTCACTAATCTTCAATACACATTGTATTTTACTTAGACAAGTTATTGTAAGGCAGGTGTCAACAAAGCTCCAGCAGGGATTGCTTTACTTAAGATGCAAACTAGCATGGTGAATACTTAGCTGGTAAAAACCCAATACACTAGCAATGCCAGGAATTAAACCTGTACCCCTTGGACAAAGGATTCCCAAACCAGAGTGCCAACAACTTAGCAAGGAACACAAATGTGACCAGAGAACTATTATTTGAAAAAAGAAATATTGAAAAAAACTCAATTCATGGTTGTTGCTTTTCTCTACTGTCCCATAAACAATATATTTTATTTAGACAAATTAATTTTAAGACAGGTATCAACAAAACTCCATCAGGGATTGTATTTACTTAAGATACAACAAGCAATGTGATTGCATAGCTTTGTGATATTCTAGTCTTAAATAATGATAAAAAAGCAAATTTACATTTGCAATTTGTTTTCCAAACCATTTTAAGCAAAACCATTTGCAACAGCAATATGTCCATGGTTAGATTAGTGTCCATCCAAAATGCTTTACAACAGAAGGGACACATTTCTTGCAAAGCAAATACTCAGCTTTAATGCTATTCTGTGTCATCTCTAAAAAATTAAACTGTATCAGGTGTATTTTGATATAAGATACTTCTAAGACTTTTAGCAAGGGGGCAGGCATTTCTTCACAATTTATACAATGTGTAAAAGAGCACCAGGGGGTGAGATTGAAAAAAAAAACTTTCAGGGATGGGTGTAAAGGCTAAAGTATGTTCTGGGAAGGTCTGCTTACATGGAGTACAAAGAAACTGTTTCACAGCTTTCCTCAATCCACTTTATAAGGTTTTAAAGATATGCAAAGACATTTCCTAAATTTTGAAAAAAAAATATTGATATGGCTTAAAATGCTACTCAAATGAAAGGAATTGCATTTTAAGAGCTAAAGCCAGAGAAAAAGAAACTGATAATTAAAAATTAAGGTAAATCTTGTTTTGTCAAAATTTCAATAGTATAGGTATAGACCTTTTGAGTAAGCAATTATCTAAGACTTAGAAATCAGAAAAGGGCTGACATAGAAGCCTGGCAGTACCTTCCCAGAGTGTTTTTGACCCTGGATTAATTGCTGAGTTTCATTCTTGTAACCTATTCCCTTTCCAAGATAATGAAAATTAGCTAAACTAGAATTTTACATATTTTTTGCTTTGGATTCATTACTGGAAGTTCTATTTTCCTGACTTAACCCATTTCTAAGATAGCAAACAGTAGCCAAACTAGAGTTTGACCTGAAAATTTATCCATGGCCCTATAGGGTAAGGCTGAAATGTAAAGAGTTCTGACAAAGATGCAACACATCTTGAAGCATCTAGTAAGAATAGTAATTGGATTAACAATGCTTTATAACCACTAGGGTCTTGCTTCATCAAGGTTTTATCTCTGAAGCCAAATTACCAAGCTAAGGTCAAGTCTAGGGCATCAAAAGGATGAAACAAAGATTTCCAAGTATCTACATAAGTTTTCAAAAGCATATTCAAACTCTTGACTTCCTGTATTAAGGCCTATGTGAATCAAATTGCAGGATATAACCCAACATTTATCCAAATAGCCCTAATACGAAAAAAAAACAAAATTAAACCTTACTTTTGCGTGGCTACAATTCTATTTGTCAGCTTATAATTCTTATTTTATATAGACTTATTTATAGCCTACGAATTCTTCTTTTCGAAATCTACGCCTGAAAAGATCAACCAACAATTATGAATGGTAGAACCCTACGGTTAAAAACAATGACAGTTCTGGTTAAATTAGAATTCAACCAGTCAATTGTTTCACGCAAAATCACTTTTCATGACAACCTGGTTTGTCACTGTTTCACGCAAAAACAGCGGTTGAGCTCAACCACACCGAGTGGTTGAGCTCAAACAGTCTCTTTGGTTGACGCGAAAAAAGGCCTTTAGAGGCAGCAGTAAGTAAAATTTTTATTGTGTACATCCTAAGTTACAAATACCAGGTAATATAGCCTTTTTTGGTGGGGGGAGATTCTACTTCAGCACAGCTGTTTATGTTTTAGTTACTTTTCTGCTGTTGTTGTTACGAAACTGTTATATTATGTTACCGATTATTATTAGTTGCTTTTTAGCTAGTTCAAAATTTGTTTCCATAGTTCGTGGTAATAAACTGAGTATCCCCCTCAACAGACCCTTCCCCCATCGCAGGTGGTTGGTCTTCAATCACTTTCGACTTCTTTGAAAAGGATTAGAGCTCTGAAATTCTGATGTAGTGAGCACCCTCCGAAGTTTCTGCGATCGCGAGGTGGAGTTGGGGATGGAAAGGGGAGTCTCCCTCCTATAAAGAATAAACTCTGCTCATTTTAGCGCCTAATATTTCTCTTTACTTCCATAATAACAGTATTGCCCAGAAATCGAGACGATTAAATATTAATTTTACATTTGATGTTTTTCTAAAGTTTTTTTTTAGCGTGAATCAAACGCCCATCTCAGAATTTCATTCGGATGTCTTCAGAAGAAAAAGGGGACACTGGAAGGAGGCTAGTTGCGTGCTAGTTGATCTTTAAATAAGGATAAACGCCACATTTCCTTTCTGTCACTAAATCAAAAACAAGTTTTTTTTTAACTGAAAGTAAGGAGCGATATTAAAACTTGAAAAGAACAGAAGCAATTCCGTACATAAAAGAGGTTGCCCCTTCCTCAACACGTCACTCCTTATGCTAAAGTCTGTTTTCATTGTTTTAAAAAGTAGAGTTGTGTCACAGAGTCAAACTTTAGCATAAAGAATGAGGCTTTAGAGGGAAAACTTTTTTTATATACGGAATAATTTCTATTCGTTTTAAGTAACAATGTCGCTCCTTACTTTCAGTTTGAAAAACTTGTTCTTTTATTTAATTTATAAATATTTTTCAACTAATGCAGCTTTGAATTTTGGGTACTGTACATGAAAAAGTAATGAAAAATGTATATTAATTTTGGCATATTTATTCGCATATGAAGGATTGCCCCCTGTCAATACCTTGATCTTAACGCTAAAGTTATTAATAGTAAAAAAAAATTCCTATTCTAATTAAACTGCCCCCGTGTTTCAGTTGCCGTACTTCAAAAATTGGGACAAACTTTAGCATAAAGAGTAAGGTATTGAGGAGGGGGCAAACCTTCATATCGATAATAATTTTCGTTCATTTTGATGTTTAATGTTGCTCCTTACTTTCAAAAAAATAATTTTGTTTTAATTTAACTAACTGTAAGTACGGAGCGACTCGGCCCAATTGCACAAAACAAAAAATTAACAGTAGTTACAACAAAAGACTTAATTTTTTATACAAATTTAAAATAAATAATACTTATTATGTTTAATATTAACCTTCAAACGGCACAGGCCTGAGGAAATTAGCCTGATTATCAAATAAGGGAAAAACGTTCCGTAAGACTTAATAAATCTTACACTCGTATTTAAAATCACACCATCAGATTCACTGTATCAGAGAACACTAATGCAGAGGTTTCAAGCTCAGATAAAAAAAAAAAAAAACAACTACAAACCACGCTTTTTGAACTGAAAATAAGGAGCAACGCTAAAACTTACAACAAACCTAAATTTCGTATATGAATGGTTAGCCCCTTCTCGATGCCTCATTCTTTACATTAAATTTTGACCTTTGGTCCCAATTCTTTCCAAATTTTCTTTAAGAAAACTTAAAGGCCATTTAATTAGAATTAGAAGCTTTTGTAGAAGTGCTGAAAAACTTGCCTCCTTATTTTTATTGAAAACAAACGTGCTTTTTAAAATTTATTCGTTTAGATGTGATTTTCCCCTGTTTTGTTTCACTATTCTGATTGCTCAGTTTTCTACTTTATTTTAGGTAGAACCTCTCCCAAAATGTCCCAGACGGCGCCGAGAAATCTTATTTCAGCACTGATTTTGGTTAATGAAATTTTTGACTCGGATGACGAGTCTACTGACTCGGATGACGAGTCTACTGACTCAGAAAATGAATTATATCAAGATGAGGAAGAGCTGAATGAGCCAAGTATTTTAACGGTATTTCAATGTTATGATTTATCAGTTTTTGTGTGCATATTACATAATTAAGCAACTGTCACGAGGAAGCAAATTGTTTTGTTTGACGTTTTTGCATGCAATCAATCTCTGGGACTAACCAATACAATCAATGCGGAAACTGCATATGTTAATTATTTGAGAATTCCTTTTTCTTAGTCGGAGGATTTCCTTCCCTTACTCAAAACTGTTGACTATGTGCGTGCTATTACGACTTAATTTACAAATGCATTAAATTGATTTCACTGGCTTCAGCTGATGCCACGACATCATAGACAGGAGACATATATATATATATATATATATATATATATATATATATATATATATATATATATATATATATATATATATATATATATATATATATATATATATATATTAGTATATATATATACATATATATACCTAGTTGGTGGGGGCGCTTCGCACCCCCGTCCGCGTAAGTCATTTATATTCCCTATGTGCCGGTGTCCCGGTCGTCATTTGTGTCCCGATCTGTAATTTCGTCAGTCGAAAACATGACGTCAGTCGACACACAAACATGACGTCACTCGACAGACACACACACACACAGACAACTTATTATATATATATATATATATATATATATATATATATATATATATATATATATATATATATATATATATATATATATATATATATATATATATATATATATATATGCTTCCCTCCCCCCACCCAACGGGGGGTTATATATATACCCCCCCCCCCCGGCCCAACGGGAAATACTTCCCTCTACCCATAGAAAATACAATTTTATTTGGTGGGGAGGGGGAACTTTTTCAGATAACTCATCAAAAATTAGTTTATATTCAATTTTGCTACGTTTTTACGAGTCGGACAAACATTACAGGAGGGGGGGGGGGGTTAATATAACCCTTTTTTGACATCTTAATTTTAAAGAGTGGGAAAACAACCACAAACTGTACTTTTTGCGTACCATAGGGTATTTTATGAATGCCTTATTAAGTCAAATTTCTAAAAGTAATTAAATATGAAAATCATTTTGTAATTTAATTTGAATCTAATACCAGTTGGAATTTTTCCAGCTCGGTTTCAGAACAATAGGCTCTTCTTCATAACAATGGCGAAATCAAACAATTCAGAAATAACGTCTTCTCGGTTTCATAATCAGTGTTTATCCATTGCTTCAAAATACTTCCTAATAATTTTTTTCCCCTTTTTAGACAAGAGTTTCAACCGTATCGAGACGAAATGTACCAAAGGTAGCAGGATATGAAGAAATAGTCACAGAGAGAATGCAGGATTATGATTTTAAAACTCATTTTAGACTTCATAGAAGTACTTTCGATCTTCTCTTAGGAAAAATTAACATAAAGCTACAGAATCAGACAAGACCAACATCAAGATGCTCACCCAACAAGATGCTCCTCATAACTCTATGGATTCTGGCAACCCCAGAGTCCTACAGGTCCGTTGGATGTCGCTTCGGTGTGTGTAAGAAAACAGTGTTCAAAGTCATAAGAAGAACAATTGACGCCATTAACGAAATGGCATCAACAACAATAAAGTGGCCAGGGGCTACAGAAGCACAAAACATAATTTCTGCCAATAGTTCTACTGCTGGCTTTCCAGGGGTTCTTGGTGCTATAGATGGAACCCACATCCCAATCAGAACCCCTCAACATTCTTCGGGAACATATATCAACAGAAAGGGGTTTCACTCTCTCCAATTGCAGGTTGTGTGCCAACATAACCTGAAATTTACTGACTGTTATGTAGGGCAGCCAGGGTCCATGCATGATGCCCGTGTTTTTCGGCATTCAGAAATTTGTACTGACCTACAAAATAGTACTTTATTTTTTCCCGAGGATAGCCATTTAATCGGCGATGAAGCGTACCCACTTTCTGACCGGTTACTAACACCATATAGAGATACGGGTAACCTAACCAGATATCAGGTTAGGTACAACTTTAAACTGTCTTCTACAAGAATGTCTGTTGAAAGGGCGATTGGAATATTAAAGTGTCGTTTTAGAAGACTTAGGTTTTTTGATTCCCCTGACCTTGCATTTATTTCCAAATCAGTAATTGCAGCATGTACCTTGCATAATTTTTGCATTGACGAGAATGATCTCCATTTTGAAAATTCAGAAGAGCTGAGCTCAGGCGGAGCTGCTACAATTAATTCAGAAAATAACATCTATAATTCCACAGTCACTGCCAGAGCAAAAAGGGACCGCATTGCAAGACTTTTGTAATTTTTAAAATAAATAGTTACCGTTTTTTACTTATTAGTAGGTTACGTTCTATGTTTAAACATTTGTTAGCATAATTAATTGTATCACAATCTAATATTAATCAAGAGTAAAGTGGAATTTTCTCTTGAAATTTATTTGAAGATAATTACTTTCATAATAACAGCGTAGACCCGAAATATTCCCAGAAATCATATGGAATAAGATATCAATTTCCCGTTTTCAATGCGTTACTCTGTGAGGTATATCCCTCCCAAACTAAAAAAAAAAAAAAACAGAGAACCATATTGTAGAAGTTTAAGTGCCTTTTAAGTTTTTTAATTCAGAAACCTACGGACATATTTCGCGAGGAACTTTTCTCCAGGGGAGGAGGGGGGTGAAGGGATTCTCTATAGAATTTTCAGCGGGAAGAAAATGTTTGGGAATAATTCCTTTCACTGAAATCAAATTGTCGGGCAATAATTTTTTAATTGGAAAAATTAGAAAAATAAGGTATTTTTAACTTACGAACGGGTGATCGGATCTTAATGAAATTTGATGTTTGGAAGGATATTGTGTCTCATAGCTATTATTTTAAATCCCGACCAGCATTAAGCCTCTGATTTTCCTTTTAAATCAATGTATTGGTTCTTAGAATTTTGCTAGAGCTAATATCATATGAGCTCTTGGTCTCGTCAAAAGTGCCATATGAGCTTTTAACTCTTGTTTATTTATAATAATAGCGAACTTTGTTAGTTTTACACTTCGAAGATAAGAAAAACTACTCATAGAATTTGACAACGCTTTCGCCCATGAAACTTAAACAATTAGAATATTTTGTTCCCAAAAGCCAACTATGCTTTGAAGCAAAATCTAAACCCTATTAAACTTTTCGGTGTTTTTTTTTTCCACCTGCTACTGCCAAAAATTGCAGATTCACATGAGTCTTTTCAACAAAAATTGGATTGCGGTTTATTTTTTTCACATACATATTGTGCGTAAATTCCTTTTTTTTCCAATTTCCTTAGCTTTTCTCAACTTAAAAAAAAAAAAAATCTCAAATTTGGAAAACCATAATTTTTGCAGGGGGTTATTTTCTTTGGGGAAGAGGATAAATGCCTAGAACCAACCCTCATAGGCATGTCAAAACACAATAACGACACTTTTTCCCCTTGTGAGAAAGAAATACTGGAAAAAGGGAACATTACAAATTTAATAAAGAAAAAAGTAAATTCAAATAAAAGTTAAATTTAAGAAATCAACAACTATTCAATTTTTTCAAATATTTTTTTCACTGTTTTTAATGCTTCTTTTTTCACTTCAAGTAATTCAAGCTTTACTTTCATTTTGTCTTGATGAACTTTCATTCTTTCTTGATGAACTTTCTGTTCAAATCGTAATCGTTCCTCATGCCGTAAATTGGCATCATTACTGAGTTGTTGAAATCCTTCTGCGTTGCTAAAACATCGCCGTTTGTTGGCCCTCTTAGGCTCTGCATCTTTACTGCCTACACTTGCTTCTGGCACTGGGCTTGATTGTAATGCAAAGTTACCAGGGGTTCTCAAACTCCCCCTATTCGATGCAGTTATTGCATCAGTGCCCTCTGGCTTAGGGCCCATCAACCCTTTCATTAATTCAAAATGCTCCCAGACTACTTTCCCTGCTCCACTCCTTCCTGCCTTGTCTTTTTTATCCCTGTACTGCCTTTTCAGGTTTTTCATTTTTGTTTGGCATTGTGCTGAAGAGTAATGTATTCCATCTTCTAAGAAAGAAGCAGAGACTCTACTCCAGAAGACAGAATTCACTGGTTTCGATGCTTCCTCCTGCTCTTGATAAAGGGCAACCAGTGTCTCAATATGCTGCCTTGGCCAAGACTTTTTATCATTAGCTGCAAAAAATAAGAATGTTCAAAAATAGACATTCATGGGGAAATCGGGAGGTTGTAGTCAGCAATGGCCCAAATTAGGGAGTTAGGGACCTTCATAACACCGAAAAAGAGACCAGATTGGGATGGCATTTAAGTAACCAGGTTAGTAAACCAAAGAACAGTACCCGTCAGGATCTTCAGGTTAATATAAAAGAAACCATAATTGAACAATCCTTGAAAGTCCATGGAAAAATCTAAACACTGTTGTACCAACTAACTTGCTTATTCAAGTAGTTGATAAAGACTGCCTTGTTACTGCTGTCCTAAAATTCTACCATACTACATTCTTTTTACCATAGCTGAGACTCAAGCAGTCCTATACCTTTTAGTGTACAAGCTGCTCAAACTGTCCAATAGTGACCATGTCATGAAGCTACTGAAGAACCTATGTTTGCTGGTTCCTGTATAGCATGCAGTTAATCTTTAAATTACCTTCCTAGTACCACAAAATGCAATAGTACGAGGTATATTAAAAAAAATACGTGAAATTTTTGTCACCAAGGCATTGGTAACCGTTTGCTATGACTGTGAAGGAGATTTACTTGTGGACTTTTTAGAAGGTTGAGGGGATGTCTAGATTTCCCTAAAAATAGTGTAAAGGAAGGAAGCATCACATAAAGAAGTTATTTGACACTGAAGAAGGTTATATTGAAAATATATTGTAATTATGGAAATTATTGTATACAGAAAGATCCATTGTAATAGAAAACAATTACAAAATTCGGCTTATTTTTTTAATACCCTTACACTATCAGAAATGTGAACCACATTTAAATGGAACCAGCTGAGTATTCCTGGAAAACGTCAAGTTTACTAAAAAAAGTTTATAATCCATACTTTAGAAAACAATACACAATAGGCACAGAGAACTAGCTGATTGTTCTAACACTGGAATCTTTAAATTAGATTCAAGTTATCTTTAAATTAGACATCCAGAACTGCATTTTTTCCCACCATTTACTTCCAGCGTTCACAATTTCAAACCCCAGGCCAAATATTCGGATTTTTCTTCACCAAGTCTTATAAACAGAAAAACACTTAACCACTTAACATCAAAACAAAGTATAACAAACTTTAACAACAAAATTTTAATTATTGTCCATTAGGGTTTATAGCACTTGAATACAACATTGCGTTTTATAGGTAAAAATTAAATACTTTTCTTAATTACCCAAGCAAATTAAAGGAATTTGCTACAAGAATGATGGTTATATTCCTATATTGCTTTCAAATAGAGGAAATCCCCTTACCAAACTAGTGGGTGAAGTGAGTCTGCTTGAGAACTGTTCTGGATACAAGTTCACCTTCGAATACCAGCAAAAACTGCATTGAATATGCTCAAGACTATTTTCTACCAATTGCAACATTTAAGAAGCGTCTGGCAAGTTATCAACCACTCAAAGTCTATTAAGATACTCCAAAAATAAATATTAGAATGGCATACTGTTCCATTTTTAATTTCTCACAATATTTTCTGTCATTGTACACTCAAGCTTTTTCTATTCTGTTGTTACTTCTAGTAAAAGGGCAGGAAACGAACACGCCTGGAAGCTTCTGGCATTCAACACAAAGCTCATAAAGAAAGCGCTTAAGCGTGGATCAAAATGAATGAGGTTTCACTGTGCTTGTCCGAAATCCAACAAAAATATGACTCGAACCCCCGAAAAATGGGACAAAATTCTGACATCCTAGAATGAGGCTTCTCGTTTTCTCAAAAATTTATTTACCTTTGGCCTTGCTCTTTTCTATGGGAACAAGTCCAGATTGACTATCCCCTCTTAATTTATCACTTGGGAAATACTTGTACAAGCCCTTTCTCCTCTCTATTTAACATTTAGCTTTTTCACCAATATTTCTAGCAGTATTCCTAATTTTCTTCCCTAAGATACAATCAACAGAGAATGTAATGTATATATTATTTATAAGTATTTTACAGACAGAGATACGAAATAAAGAAAACAAAATTCATTAAAACATTTATAGAAAACTTCAGGCTATACACAAATTAATCATACTGGTTCAGGAAATGATTTTATAACCGATAGCCATAAAGAAAAAAAAATTGATGTTCAAAATAGCAACCACAAAATTTAAATAGGAAAAAAGCATACAAAAAGAGAAAACAAGAATTTAAAATATTTACTTGTATTTTTGAAAAACCATGGTAGCAAGAGCAGGCTAATTTAACAAAAACAAATTTTGAACTAATTACCAAATGATACATCTGAAGCAGGTTCTTCAACAGCAGGTATTTCTTGAACTGTGTCAGCATAAGATGAACTTGGAGTAAATTGATCTGTACAAAATTTATTTGAAATCGGATATAGACTTAAATCTACTCCCCAAGAGACAACATCAGCCATTGGCCATCTTTCAAAAGATGCTAGAAAAAAAGAAATGAGAATTATGAGGACAACCCATTGTGGTTATTTCAACAAATCTGATGGATAAAATTCTAGTTGATTGACTTCTTTCTATCTCAGAAAGGGGTTAGGTTAGGAAAACAAAACTTTCAGGGATGGGTCTACAAGTTAAAGTATGTCCCGGGAAGGTATTTTGAAGTACCTACCTCCACTCCTTCTCCTTCTAGAGGGCCCTGACCTTTGATGACCTTCAAAATATGTGTGTTATAAAAGTGAAACCTTGCAAAATAGATCTTCTGCTTAATTGAAATACAACAAAATTGTTTTCAGCTTCATAACTTTGCTCAGTTCCATTTTATAAGGTTTTAAAGATATGCAAATACATTTCCTGAATTTTGAAAAAAAAATTGATATGGCTCAAAATTCTACTCAAAAAACAGGAATTGCATTTTCAGAACTAAAGGCAGAGAAAAGGCAACTAATAATTGAAAATTAAGGTAAAATGTTGTTTTGTCAAAATTTCAACAGGTTCATGTAGGCAAATTTCTGGGCCCTCTAGAGGGAGAAGGAGTGGAGGTGGGTACTTTAAAATACCTTCCCAGGACATACTTTAGCCTGTAGACCCATCCCTGAAAGATTCATTTTCCTAACCTAAACCCTTTCTGAGATAAGAAGAAGTCAGTTAACTAGAATTTTACCATATATATATATAAATATATATATATATATATATATATATATATATATATATATATATATATATATATATATATATATATATATATATATATATATATATATATATATATATAGGTTAGGGGGGAGCAGTTGAAGTTCTCTGATACAAACAAATTATAGGTCTATATTAGGATTCAGGATGAAATTAATTCTAAATGTAGGTCTATGTCTAGGCTATTTCATAGCTGTCCCATTAGTGATTTAATCATAAAATTTTAGCTCAGAACTCTACTCAAATAACAGGGATTGCATTTTCAGAACTAAAGGCAGAGAAAAAGCAACTGATAGCTGAAAATTAAGGTAAAATGTTTTGTCAAAATTTTAATAGGCATAGACCTTTCATGTAGGCAAATTTCAGGACCATCTAGAGGGAGAAGGAATGGAGATGGGTACTTTAAAATATCTTCCTGGGATATGCTTTAGCCTGTAGACTCATCCCAGAATGTTTCATTTTCCTAACCTAATCTAACCCCTTTTCAAGATAGCAAAAAGTCATCAAACAACTAGAATTTTATATATGAGATATTATATATGAGATATGAATTTTATATATAGAATTTTATATATGTATATATATACATATATATCATGAAAAGAGAAATCACCAACGCAACAGCACAAATACATAAAAAAACAATATATATATATATATATATATATATATATATATATATATATATATATATATATATATATACATATAAATATATATATATATATATAGATTAGGGGGGAGCAGTTTAAGTTCTCTGATACAAACAAATGATAGGTCTATATTAGGATTCAGGATGAAATTAATTCTAAATGTAGGTCTAAGTCTAGGCTATTTCTTAGCTGTCCGATTAGTGATTTAATCATAAAATATTAAATAGATTAAACTATTAGAAAAGCTACTTTTTGTTATCTTAGAGAGAGATTAGGAAAAGTAATGAGTAGAGGGAAAAAATACATCTAAAATTGAGATTGTTTAAATTGAAAATTTAGGGTAAAATAAGAAACAATGGTAATAGGAAATGTGCATTCCCAAGCTCTATTCCTAATAACACACCTTTCTAACTGATAAGAAACCTTTGTTCTGTGCATCAGAACCTAGCCTACTAGCCTTTGAAAGCTAGGCCTAGCTCTCCAGAAAACCTTAATATTTTATAAGCACAGACAAGATTATGCTACTTACAAACTCCTAAATCTGAAGTAATCTCCAATATAACTGTATTAGTATCCTCTCTGCATATGATTTTATAAGTCTTGTCAGTATGCCTATATTCCATCTGAAATTTCTGAACTGAACTTACAAACTCAATAGACAGTTCAATTGGTAAGAAACAATGGTAGTAGGAAATGTGCTTTCCCAAGCTCTATTCCTAATAACACACCTTTCTAACTGATAAAAAACCTTTGTTCTGTGCATCAGAGCCTAGCCTACTAGCCTTTGAAAGCTAGGCCTAGCTCTCTAGAAAACCTTAATATTTTATAAGCACAGACAAGATTATGCTACTTACATCCTAAATCTGAAGTAATCTCCAATATAACTGTATTACTATGCTCTCTGCATATAATTTTATAAGTCTTGTCAGTATGCCTATATTCCATCTGAAATTTCTGAACTGAACTTACAAACTCAATAGACAGTTCAATTGCAAATAGAACTTGAATCCCACCCTCTTCCCAAGGAACTTGATAGGCTTCCTTAGAATTATTAATCATACTACTCCACTATAAACGTAGCTTATCTACAAAACCCATAGCTTATCAACAGGTGAGTCACATGCACATGGTCGTCTGACGTCACAATCCTCAAATAATCTTTTTATTTGGGGGTTATAAAGTGCCAGCCCACGGACAAGTAATCTTGAGCGTTTGTGGGGATAATCCGACTAACCTCTGACGTCATATGTGTCTACGCTTGGATTAATCAGATTAATAATCGGACAAGTAAAGAAACGCACCCTCATGAAAGACAGCGTTGTCAGTTTTCTTATTTAACTCTTAGGGTTTTTTTCAAAGTGCCTCATGAATAGCCAAAACGGAAAGACGACCTTAAAGGCTCACTTTCAGGTTAAAGTCGATGAACTTATAATTTTTAAAAGTTTAAGTCGTCTAGATTTTCTTAATTAAATCATTATTTCTGTCCTATACCCATTGTTAAATACTCCTACACTACTGATGAGTATGCGACGCTTACTGATGATATATTTGTGGACGGAAAGCTACTTGAATGTTCGTATGCTGATGTTTTATTTACAGATGGATCGTACCATCTGTTTCATAGTAGTAAAATAAAAAAATTCTTGTGAAATCATAAAAAAAGATCACTTAAATACAAAATTATTTTGCGATTCAAGAGATAGAAAGAGATAGAATTAAATTTAAAGAACTTGGAGATAGAAATGGGTAATTTAAATTTTTCACTCGTATTGGAAATGTTAATCCGTTGTTTGCTTATGATATTTTGTTGAAATTCTTACAAAGGTATTAAATGAGACGCATCTTCTTAAAAGATTTAAAAAGGCTATGACAAAATTCCCCAGGAAACCATGGACTCAGGCCATTTTAAAGTCTATAAAGAGGAAAAATGAACTTCATAAAGTGTACACAGGTGAACTATATATCAATTTTCCACAGTTTAAAACTTATAGAAATATCTTAAACAGATTGAAACGAAATACTGCAAAAATCCATTTGCAAAATGAATTTATTAAGCATGAATATAACATGAAAAAAAAAAAACATGGACAACCAAAATTCACTCCTTGGTCGACAGGGTAAAACAAAGGTTATAAATAAACTACAAATTGAAAGGGGGAAATTTACCACCCCAAATGATATTGCGATTTATTTATTTGAGTTATTTATTTATTTTTCTAGTAAAGGTGCAAAACTACGTGAGGATGCTAAGAAAAGAAATAAACTGGCTCCCAAAATAATTCTATCTAAAATTCTAGTAAATACATCTTTAATCCTTGTGATGTAAATGAAGTGGGAAAACTATAAGGGAAATGCAGTCAAATTCAAGGGGCGTAGATGGGATTTCTCTTAAGGGTACTAAATCAGTTCAATCAGTTATAGTACCAATTTCCTGTCAGTTGATCAATAAATCAGTGGGAAAAGGAATTTTCCCGGAAGCTTTGATGGTCGCTAGAACAATACCATCACATAAAGAGGGTAAGAGAAATGACTCTTCAAACAGAAGACCCATCCAATTCCACCTTCTTCTTCTGGAATACATGGATAGGTAGTTGGAGCTAGGTTAAATGAGTACGTTGAAAACAATGCAATTCTTACAAACACTCAGGTATCAATTATCTGATACGAGAATTTGGTATCAGAAAAAAATATCAACCCAAAAGGGTCCGATTAAATTTGTTGATTGGGTAAATGAGGCGTTCGAAGTGAGTTTGACTCAAGCGGCTTTATTCCTAATTTTGAAGAATGCCTTCGACACGGTTGACCATAAGCAATTATTACTTGAGCTGAATAAAGTCGGTGAAACAGGAAAGACCATCTTATGGTTTAAATCTTACTTGAGCGGTCGCAAGCGAATTGTCCTGAACCGGTGTTTAACTTTTGTAGCTAATGGAAGAGCCTGAGGAGTATCCGAAGGGTCTATACTAGATCCTCTTTAATTTTTTGTTTTGTCATTCGATTAGGTAATATTTTCAGAGGCTGGTATAATCCTTGCTGCAGATGATACTCTTTGACTTGCAGCTGAACCAGCAGTTAATCTACTTTTTGGTAAAACGAGAAGGCTACTGGCCGAGTTTTTTGAATGAGTAGATTTAAATCTTTTGACATTAGATTACACCAAAACTAATTACATTTTATTTTCTGGGAGAGCTAGAATTAAAAATCAGAACTAATAGTAAATGGAAAACAAATAACAAAATTCAGGGTAACAAAGCATTTGGGCTTTACGATCGACGAAAATCAATCATGGAAAACACACTGTGACGTTTTAGCTTCGAAATTGTCAAGAACTCTGGGTTTGCTCCGCCGAGACAAAAACTTAGTTTCGAAAAAATTGTTAGATTGCTTCATTTTGTTATTTTCACCCGTATATTTCCTTTGATTGCCACATAGGCAAGTAATTTTGTGGCATGTTATAAAAGAATCCAGCAAATCCAAAATTAAGCTATTAAACTTTTGTCACCTAGAATTCTCATTACTTGTAATATTAATGAATGTTGCATTAAGAATCAACTTCTTTACATTTGAAAACTAGTGCTTATCGATTCAGTATTTTTAGATGCAAATATCTTAATGATGTGCTTCCCTCTTCTTTCGAATTTTATTTTCTATTAATAGTGATCTCCATAGTCATACGCAAGGAGCATCAAATATGGTATATCCATTTAGAAATACGACTAGAGCTTCTTTTGTGATTAGAAATTTCGCGCCTGTGTATGGGGTATAATTCCAGCAGTAATACGAAAATGAAGTCATCTTGCTTCCTTCAAGTATACAGCCAAAATATTTTCCCTTGCAAAAGAGTTGTATTTATGTATGTGTTTTTACGTAAGTAGAATGGTTGTTGTACATGTACGAATCGAGGTTCAATGCTTTGTAGAATAAAATAAAATGTAATTTATAAAATATATAGAATAGAGAAGACTCCGACCTGCTGCCAACAAGCCCTATGAGGTTTTCTTAGCAGGTGCTGCCAAAATATTTTGTGTTTTGTCAATTAGAATTATCTGATCGTGAGAATGCGAATATTTCAAATTCCGTTTTGTTTGGTGTCTAAACCATAAGGCACTGGCTAAAAAGTAACAAAAAACAAATATTTGCACCTTTCCAATAACGCAAGGAATTGCGCTAAAGGTCTGAAAAAAAATATATACTCTTTGAACAGGTCTATCTCCTCTGGGTCCAGCTTCAATATTTTCCATTCCTCATAGACCACGGCGAACTTCCTACATTAAACATATCGGCAACGCACTTTACTCCACCATGGAACATTTGTCACCAATGGACACCTCCCAGTGGTTTCCAAAAAATTATTGGCAGCTTTTTTTATGTTTTGTTGCATTCCATAAGCTTTAGTGTTTGGATATGGCTACCTGATTAAGTCTTTGAAATGTGGCATTAACAGTTACTTGCTTACTACCTTTCTGGGCAACTAATTTAACATAACTTTTTCTCCAGATGAATTTTTTGAAGAAAAGTAAAGAGCCTCTTTAAGCCAAAAAACGAGGAGAAATAACGTCAAATAGTAATTCAAGCTTAGAATATTTATAAATCACAACTAACAAACAACTGAAAACGAGAAAGAACAGAAATTGCAATGAATAATAAAGTAAAACTTAAAACAGTAGTGACTACCACAATTAGGAGTAGATTTAACGCCTCCTAAGCCTTCTAAAGACCAAAAAATCAATTGAGCTTTACTGTAAAGAATTGTTAATTTAAACAGTGTGTTTTTATTTGTAATAATATCAAAAAAAGAAATTATCATAATAACCAAGAATATGGAAAATGATTACTAAGTGTAGATTAAAAGTTTAATATATATTGATATTTTCCACCTGAAACTCTTAGTTATTTTAGATTTATTAATGTTATAAAAGATAAATGTTTAAAATGTATATTACTTTGGTTAAAGCGCAAATGATTCTCTGATCTTTAGGAGGTTCTTAGCCCGTGAGTCCAACTCCTGTTTGTGGCAATTTCTCTCCATTTTAAGTTGGAATTGATAATTATTGTGATATTTGTTCGTTTTTGGGTTTCATTCGTTTATTAATAGTTGATTTTATTCGTTTTCAGCTTGAATTATTATTTGACTATATTTCAACAGATGTTTGTTTTAATGTTGCTCCTTGCTGTTTTGAAAAACTGATCCGAGGATTTTTTTTTTATTAGTTTCTGTTCGTTTTGAATTGACGTTGATCTCTTTCTTGCTCAATAAAAAGAATATTCATAAAACTTGTTTTTGTTTTCTCCTTAAAAATCAAGAATTTCCCTTGTTATTTGTATTTCGGACAAAATTTTGCAAAAAAATTTAATAATAAATTTTTTTCAAGTTCCTTGGATGGATTGTAAGGGGAATGTTATTAAAATAGACGGATGTAAAACCTGTATAATTGTTTGGCTTCTACAGGGCTTAGGCCATTTCGACCTCCACCACATTGCAACCTTGAGCATAGACAAATATTGATCGGCCCTTTCATTATAAGAATGTTTTTATGTTGCGTTTTATTTTAACTGCTTATTTTCTCAAATAAATGCACTTTGAGCTCATTTACTAAAAAGAGTTCTAATCTGTTTTTAGGAAAGAGAAGTAAAAAAATTCATAAGGTTGTCAAGAATTAACACACCAGGTTTGTTTCCAGCTGTGGTTCACTTGGTTCTGAAACATTAGCAGAGTCGTTATAACCGCCTGAAGTTTTACTGATATCAAAATAAAAAAAAGACAAGACATTAGAATCGATACAAATGCATCAAACAAAATATATCTATATTTATACCATTAGCTATGCCTGAGATATTGTAGATACGTCATTTTGACAACCAGAACGCATATATTTTTTGGATTGAATGGTCGTCAGAAATCAACGCACCAAATTTGGTTCCAGTTGTGGTTCACTTGGTTCTAAAACATCAGCAGAGTTGTCATAACTGCCTGAAGTTTTACTCAGATCAAATAAAAAAAAAAGGAGATGACAGACTAGAATCAATACAACCATATTGAATAAAATATATATATATATATATATATATATATATATATATATATATATATATATATATATATATATATATATATATATATATATATATGTATATATATATATATATATATATATATATATATATATATATATATATATATATATATATATATATATATATATATATATATATATATATATATATATATATATATATATATATATATATATATATATATATATATATATATATATATATATATATATATATTATATATATATATACATATATATATATATACTAGCTGTTGGGGTGGCGCTTCGCGCCACCCCAACACCTAGTTGGTGGGGGCGCTTCGCGTCCCCCCAAGCCCCCCCCCCGCGCGCGTAAGTCGTTACGCGCCATATCAGTTATGCGCCATTGTAGTTGTGTCCCTATGTCCCACCTGTGAATATAGATATATATATATATATATATATATATATATATATATATATATATATATATATATATATATATATATATATATATGTATATATGTTTTTAACTACGTAAAACTTCCGAATATACAACATTCTTTGCTGTCCCATTGTCTGTGCATATAAATAGATTGTCAGGTTTGCCGACTCTTGAACATGCAACATATAATGGTCCATGGGAAAACAATCCGTATTCAGATCTATACCTCATGATTCTAATGATTGCCCTTGAGCTTTGTTGATGTTGATTGCTAATCGACCATTCCCTGTGTCGCCATCGTCATTTATGTATCCCCCTGTGCCCCCCGGCGTCCCCTTTGTAGTTTTGTCCCTGTGTCCCGGTCGTCATTTATATTCCCTGTGTCCCGGTCGTCATTTGTGTCCCGGTGTCCCGGTCTGTATATACATTCGTTTTTTAGTTTTGTTTTTCTCCTTTATTTTTCATTTTTTCCTTTTTATTTTTTTCCTTTTTTAGTTTTTTTAGTTTTTTAGCTTTTTTAGTTTTTTTATTAGTTTTTTGTTTTTTTTATTAGTTTTTAGTTTTTTTTTCCTTTTAGTTTTTTTGTAGTTTTTACCTTTTTTTAGTTTTTTTAGTTTTTTTTTACTTATGTCCTGGTCTTCATTTATACTCCCTGCGTCCCGGTCGTCATTTGTGTCCCGGTGCTTTGTTGATGGTGATTGCTAATCGAACAATCCTTTTGTCCCGGTCGCTTTCTCTTTGATTGTCGTCATTTATATTCCCTATGTGCCGGTGTCCCGGTCGTCATTTGTGTCCCGATGTCCCGGTCTGTAATTTCGTCAGTTGAAAACATGACGTCAGCCGACACAGAAACATGACGTCACCTGATCCACAGACAGACAGACAACTTATTTTTATATATATAGATATATATATATATATATATATATATATATATATATATATATATATATATATATATATATATATATATATATATATATATATATATATCTATATATATAAAAATAAGATGTCTGTCTGTCTGTGGATGGATCAGGTGACGTCACCTGAAAAAACTGGATCAGGTGACGTCAAAACTGAAAAAACTAAAAAAAGGCAAAAACTACAAAAAAAACTAAAAACTAATAAAAAAAATAAAAAAGCTAAAAAACTAAAAAAACTAAAAAAAGGCAAAAACTACAAAAAAAACTAAAAACTAATAAAAAAGCTAAAAAACTAAAAAAACTAAAAAAAGGCAAAAACTACAAAAAAAACTAAAAACTAATAAAAAAAATAAAAAAGCTAAAAAACTAAAAAAACTAAAAAAACTAAAAAAAGGTAAAAAACTAAAAAAACTAAAAACAAAAAAAAACTAAAAAAAAAGGAAAAAACTGAAAAATAAGCTAAAATAAAGGTAAAAACCAATAAAAAACTAAAAAAAAACTGAAAAAACTAAAAAAAGGCAAAAACTACAAAAAAACTAAAAACTAATAAAAAAAGTAAAAAAGCTAAAAAACTAAAAAAACTAAAAAAACTAAAAAAAGGTAAAAAACTAAAAAAAATAAAAAATAAAAAAAAACTAAAAAAAAGGAAAAAACTGAAAAATAAGCTAAAATAAAGGTAAAAACCAATAAAAAACTAAAAAGAAAAAAGGAAAAAACTAAAAAAAATTTTCATCTAAAAAACTAAAAAAAACTTAAAAAGGTAAAAACTAAAAGAACTAAAAAAGAAAAAAATAAATGACGAAACTCAAAGAGAAAGCGACCAGGACAAAAGGAATGTTCGATTAGCAATCAACAAAGCACCGGGACACAGGGAGTATAAATGACGACCAGGACATAAGTAAAAAAAAAAACTATCTATATATATAAAAATAAGTTGTCTGTGGATCTGTGGATCGTGGATCAGGTGACGTCACCTGAAAAAACTGGATCAGGTGACGTCAAAATGAAAAAACTAAAAAAAGGCAAAAACTACAAAAAAAACTAAAAACTAATAAAAAAAATAAAAAAGCTAAAAAACTAAAAAAACTAAAAAAAGGCAAAAACTACAAAAAAAACTAAAAACTAATAAAAAACTAAAAAAAACTAAAAAAAGGCAAAAACTACAAAAAAAAACTAAAAACTAATAAAAAAAACAAAAAAGCTAAAAAACTAAAAAAACTAAAAAAACTAAAAAAAAGGTAAAAAACTAAAAAAACGAAAAACTAAAAAAAAATAAAAAAAAAGGAAAAAACTGAAAAATAAGCTAAAATAAAGGTAAAAACCAATAAAAAACTAAAAAAAAAACTGAAAAAACTAAAAAAAGGCAAAAACTACAAAAAAACTAAAAACTAATAAAAAAAGTAAAAAACTAAAAAAACTAAAAAAACTAAAAAAAGGTAAAAAACTAAAAAAAATAAAAAATAAAAAAAAACTAAAAAAAAAGGAAAAAACTGAAAAATAAGCTAACATAAAGGTAAAAACCAATAAAAAACTAAAAAGAAAAAAAGGAAAAAACTAAAAAAAATTTTCATCTAAAAAACTAAAAAAAACTAAAAAAGGTAAAAACTAAAAGAACTAAAAAAGAAAAAAATAAATGACGACACTCAAAGAGAAAGCGACCAGGACAAAAGGAATGTTCGATTAGCAATCAACAAAGCACCGGGACACAGGGAGTATAAATGACGACCAGGACATAAGTAAAAAAAAAATTAACAAAACTAAAAAGAAGGTAAAAACTACAAAAAAACTAAAAAGAAAAAAAAACTAAAAACTAATAAAAAAACTAAAAAATCTAAAAATCTAAATAAACTAAAAAAGAAAAAAAGGAAAAAAATAAAGGAGAAAAACAAAACTAAAAAACGAATGTATATACAGACCGGTACACCGGGATACAAATGACGACCGGGACACAGGGAATATAAATGACGACCGGGACACAGGGACACAACTACAACGGGGACACCGGGGGAAACAGGGGGATATAAATGACGACCGGGACAAAAAAACTAAAAAGAAAAAAAAACTAAAAACTAATAAAAAAACTAAAAAATCTAAAAATCTAAATAAACTAAAAAAGAAAAAAAAAGGAAAAAAATAAAGGAGAAAAACAAAACTAAAAAACGAATGTATATACAGACCAGTACACCGGGATACAAATGACGACCGGGACACAGGGAATATAAATGACGACCGGGACACAGGGACACAACTACAACGGGGACACCGGGGGAAACAGGGGGATATAAATGACGACCGGGACAAAAAAACTAAAAGGAAAAAAAAACTAAAAACTAATAAAAAAACTAAAAAATCTAAAAATCTAAATAAGCTAAAAAAGAAAAAAAAGGAAAAAAATAAAGGAGAAAAACAAAACTAAAAAACGAATGTATATACAGACCGGGACACCGGGATACAAATGACGACCGGGACAAAGGGAATATAAATGACGACCGGGACACAGGGACACAACTACAACGAGGACACCGGGGGAAACAGGGGGATGTAAATGACGACCGGGACACCGGGACAGGGAATGGTCGATTAGCAATCACCATCAACAAAGCTCAAGGGCAATCAATAGAATCATGAGGTATATATATATATATATATATATATATATATATATATATATATATATATATATATATATATATATATATATATATATATATCTACTAGCTGTTGGGCTTTGCGCCACCCCAACATCTAGTTGGTGGGGCGCTTCGCGCCCCCCCAAGCCCCCCCGCGCGCGTAAGTCGTTACGCGCCATATTAGTTATGCGCCATTGTAGTTGTGTCCCTGTGTCCCACCTGTGAATATAGATAGATTTATATATGTGTTTCAAACTACGCAAAAATTGCGAATAAACAACATTCTTGGCTTTCCCATTGTCTGTGCATATGCAAAGCCGTATGTACTAATAATGACGTCATATACAAACGCTCTTTTTACAAACAAACAAACATGCATCCACATAACTCGTTTTTATATAGATAGATACAATACAAATTAACTGCGTAAAACTTGCGAATAAACAACATTCTTCGCTGTCCAATTGTCGCTGCATATAAATACATTGTCAGGTTTACCGACCCTCGAACATGCAATGTACAATTGTCCATGGGAAAAACAATCAGGATTAAGATCTATACCACATATTTCTAATGATTGACCTTGAGCATTGTTAATGGTGATTGCAAATACTAATCGAAATGGGAATTGCGATCTTTTAAATTGAAAAAGCAGATCCGTTGGAATCATGGGAATGCGAGGAATAAGAACAGCCTCACCCTCATAAGGCCCTGTCAAGATTGTGGCCTCTATTAGGTTTTCCATTGTTTTTTTTTACGGCAAGTCGCGTGCCATTGCAAAGCTTTGGTGGGTTGATATTTCTTAAAAGTATTATTGGTACGCCTATTTTTAGTTGTAGCACGTGTGGTGGAAACCCTGAAGGATCTATGGAATTTAAAAATTCAGATGGATAATTAACCGCTTCATTTGGTTCCAAAACTGTGTCGACTGACTTGTAAAGGACTGCCTGGTCTCGAATCTTGTTCAAAACAATATTGTTGATTTCGTGGACGTCTATATTTTTGGGTGCGAGAATCGCTCTTTCACTTAGCCATTTATTATTTTTATAATTTCTTAGAATATTCGGAAATACGTTTTCAATCAATTCATTTTGGACGTCACTAAATTACAGAAATCAGCAGGTAGTTGTATACGTCCTGAAATTGAGTCTACTGTTTGACCAGAGTCATCGTTTTGCAATCGGACACGCATATTTGTAGTTAATTTTAATATTTTTACGTGTGCCTATAAATTAGAATTTTTTAGGCAAGCATTCATTTCGTCTGCAGGAGTTAAACTACGTAAAAATTGCGAATATACAACATTCTTGGCTTTCCCATTGTCTCTGCATATACAAAGCCGTATGTACTAATAATGACATCATATGCAAACGCTCTTTTTACAAACAAACAAACATGCATACATACAACTCGTTTTTATATAGATAGATAGATAGATAGATAGATAAAATACAAATTAACTGCGTAAAACTTGCGAATATACAACATTCTTCGCTGTCCAATTGTCGCTGCATATAAATAGATTGTCAGGTTTACCGACCCTCGAACATGCAACGTACAATTGTCAATGGGAAAAACAATCAGTATTAAGATCTATACCACATTTTTCTAATGATTGACCTTGAGCTTTGTTAATGGTGATTGCAAATGCTAATCGAATTGGGAATTGCAATCTTTTAAATTGAAAAGGCAGATCCGTTGGAATCTTGGGAATGCGAGGAATAAGAACAGCCTCACCCTCAAAAGGCCCTGTCAAGATTGTGGCCTCTATTAGGTTTTCCATTGTTTTTTTTACGGCAGGTCGAGTGCCATAACAAAGCTTTGGTGGGTTTTTATTTCTTAAAAGTATTATTGGTAGGCCTATTTTTAGTTGTAGCACGTGTGGTGGAAACCCTGAGAATAATATCTCGAGGTAAAAACTGATCACCGACCATAACGATGGCCACTTCGTCGATAGTTGGAGCATTGTATCTACGCACATGTTGGCCAGGAGGCGTTTTGTCAGCGGAAATAACAATTTTATGCGTATAAGTAGGCATCAAATCGATGGCTGTTTTGAACAGACGCACTAAATTATTATTTTCGTGGAAAAGATGTTGTAATTGGGAAACGATTGTCCTTTCAATGTTGGGAGAAATTTCGCAACGTGCATTCAATTCAGAATTTCTATCACTGATGAAGTACAATTGTAAAAATTTATGATTCTCGCCTGAGAATGGTAGAAGAGACCCTGCTCTATGATAAATTTGCCCTTTTACTTTGAAAGTAGACATAAATTGATCTGGATTTTCAATTTGGGCTCCAAACGACGTCATTTGGAAACATGAGTTGTATTTTCTGATTCATTTATATTCCTTATGTCCCGGTGTCCCGGTCGTCATTTATATCCCCCTGTTTTATATCCCGCTTATTTTTCAGTTTTTTCCTTTTTTTAGTTTTTTTTTTACTTTTTTAGTTCTTTTAGTTTTTACGTTTTTTAGTTTTTTTTAGTTTTTTAGATGATTTTTTTTTTTAGTTTTTTACCTTTTTTTCTTTTTAGTTTTTATTGGTTTTTACCTTTTTTTAGCTTTTTATCTTTTTTATTTTTTTTATTTTTATTTTTAATTTTATTAGTATTCTTTTTCTCTTCTATTTTTCATTTTTCCTTTTTTTTTAGTTTTTTTTAGTTTTTAGTTTTTTAAGTTTTTTCCTTTTTTAGTTTCTTTAGTTTTTTTAGTTTTTCGGCTTTTTTATTTTTTATTAGTTTTTAGTTTTTTTTGTAGTTTTTGCCTTTTTTTAGTTTTTTCAGTTTTTTTTTTTAGTTTTTAGTTTTATATTAGTTATGCGCCATTGTAGTTGTGTCCCTGTGTCCCACCTGTGAATATAGATAGATTTATATATGTGTTTCAAACTACGCAAAAATTGCGAATAAACAACATTCTTGGCTTTCCCATTGTCTGTGCATATGCAAAGCCGTATGTATTAATAATGACGTCATATACAAACGCTCTTTTTACAAACAAACAAACATGCATCCACATAACTCGTTTTTATATAGATAAATACAATACAAATTAACTGCGTAAAACTTGCGAATAAACAACATTCTTCGCTGTCCAATTGTCGCTGCATATAAATACATTGTCAGGTTTACCGACCCTCGAACATGCAACGTACAATTGTCCATGGGAAAAACAATCAGGATTAAGATCTATACCACATTTTTCTAATGATTGACCTTGAGCTTTGTTAATGGTGATTGCAAATACTAATTGAATTGGGAATTGCAATCTTTTAAATTGAAAAAGCAGATCTGTTGGAATCATGGGAATGCGAGGAATACGAACAGCCTCACCCTCATAAGGCCCTGTCAAGATTGTGGCCTCTATTAGGTTTTCCATTGTTTTTTTTTACGGCAAGTCGCGTGCCATTGCAAAGCTTTGGTGGGTTGATATTTCTTAAAAGTATTATTGGTACGCCTATTTTTAGTTGTAGCACGTGTGGTGGACACCCTGAAGGATCTATGGAATTTAAAAATTCAGATGGATAATTAACCGCTTCATTTGGTTCCAAAACTGTGTCGACTTACTTGTAAAGGACTGCCTGGTCTCGAATCTTGTTCAAAACAATATTGTTGATTTCGTGGACGTCTTTATTTTTGGGTGCGAGAATCGCTCTTTCACTTAGCCATTTATTATTTTTATAATTTTTTAGAATATTCGGAAATACTTTTTCAATCAATTCATTTTTGGACGTCACTAAATTACAGAAATCAGCAGGTAGTTGTATACGTCCTGAAATTGAGTCTACTGTTTGACCAGAGTCATCGTTTTGCAATCGGACACGCATATTTGTAGTTAATTTTAATATTTTTACGTGTGCCTATAAATTAGAATTTTTTAGGCAAGCATTCATTTCGTCTGCAGGAGTTAAACTACGTAAAAATTGCGAATATACAACATTCTTGGCTTTCCCATTGTCTCTGCATATACAAAGCCGTATGTACTAATAATGACATCATATGCAAACGCTCTTTTTACAAACAAACAAACATGTATACATACAACTCGTTTTTATATAGATAGATAGATAGATAGATAGATAAAATACAAATTAACTGCGTAAAACTTGCGAATATACAACATTCTTCGCTGTCCAATTGTCGCTGCATATAAATAGATTGTCAGGTTTACCGACCCTCGAACATGCAACGTACAATTGTCAATGGGAAAAACAATCAGTATTAAGATCTATACCACATTTTTCTAATGATTGACCTTGAGCTTTGTTAATGGTGATTGCAAATGCTAATCGAATTGGGAATTGCAATCTTTTAAATTGAAAAGGCAGATCCGTTGGAATCTTGGGAATGCGAGGAATAAGAACAGCCTCACCCTCAAAAGGCCCTGTCAAGATTGTGGCCTCTATTAGGTTTTCCATTGTTTTTTTTACGGCAGGTCGAGTGCCATAGCAAAGCTTTGGTGGGTTTTTATTTCTTAAAAGTATTGTTGGTAGGCCTATTTTTAGTTGTAGCACGTGTGGTGGAAACCCTGAGTTGGCCAGGAGGCGTTTTGTCAGCGGAAATAACAATTTTATGCGTATAAGTAGGCATCAAATCGATGGCTATTTTGAACAGACGCACTAAATTATTATTTTCGTGGAAAAGATGTTGTAATTGGGAAACGATTGTCCTTTCAATGTTGGGAGAAATTTCGCAACGTGCATTCAATTCAGAATTTCTATCACTGATAAAGTACAATTGTAAAAATTTATGATTCTCGCCTGAGAATGGTAGAAGAGACCCTGCTCTATGATAAATTTGCCCTTTTACTTTGAAAGTAGACATAAATTGATCTGGATTTTCAATTTGGGCTCCAAACGACGTCATTTGGAAACATGAGTTGTATTTTCTGATTCATTTATATTCCTTATGTCCCGGTGTCCCGGTCGTCATTTATATCCCCCTGTTTTATATCCCGCTTATTTTTCAGTTTTTTCCTTTTTTTAGTTTTTTTTTACGTTTTTAGTTCTTTTAGTTTTTACGTTTTTTAGTTTTTTTTAGTTTTTTAGATGAATTTTTTTTTTAGTTTTTTACCTTTTTTTCTTTTTAGTTTTTATTGGTTTTTACCTTTTTTTAGCTTTTTATCTTTTTTATTTTTTTTTATTTTTATTTTTAATTTTATTAGTATTCTTTTTCTCTTCTATTTTTCATTTTTCCTTTTTTTTAGTTTTTTTTAGTTTTTAGTTTTTTAAGTTTTTTCCTTTTTTTAGTTTCTTTAGTTTTTTTAGTTTTTCGGCTTTTTTATTTTTTATTAGTTTTTAGTTTTTTTTTGTAGTTTTTGCCTTTTTTTAGTTTTTTCAGTTTTTTTTTAGTTTTCAGTTTTTTACCTTTTTTAGCCTAACCAGGATTTGAACCTGGGACCTTCATTCTCCGTTCTGACACCCTCTCTCACCGAGTGACTACTCCAGCATGTTCATTTTGGTGTTTTAAATGGTATATTATTAACCAAATTAATGTGTTTTACAATATACTAAGCATATTTTACAATATACTAAGCATCGTCATAACAAAAATGACGGCAACTAATTTCATGACGTCAGCCGAAACATGACGTCACCTGATCCACAGATCCACACA